>NW_024068417.1:130000-155013 GCF_009389715.1 Phoenix dactylifera | reverse complement strand
TCATTACTTCACACCACAATTTTCAGTTTATTCCAAGTGCCTTTTTCAGTTTTCCAGGAAGACTATAGTAGCGTTCCAGATAACAAGCAAATCGTTTAGTTAGAACGAGATTTGTATTACTAATTTCGATCATATCTAAGTTTTCAAAAATCCAGCACTACAAGCCTCTAATCTTCAGGCGCATGTTTCTTTCAGCGGACTGGTGAAGAAAAGAAAATAACAATGAAGTATACAAAAAATCCAGCTAGAAGAATCCCTCCATAGACAAAGGCCTGTGATGACTGTTTGGGATGACTATACTCAATGCTGCAGCACATCATTTTCTCCTCCTCAGTTGCCAAAACACGCTCTACATACCTGTTGCAGAAACAAGACAATAGATTAAGGATTCAAGTGCCGATACCACAAACAATGAGCCAAACAACAAAGAAAACAAATCCATCCAGCTTGCTTCAGTAAAACAAATGTACTGCTTTGATGCTGTTAAATATATAATCTAACGAGTTATCCTAGACATGTATGTCTGGAAAATTTAATCCTCTATATTGTAAAAAAAGAATTCAACAAATTTTCGATCAAGGAACAAGGAAATATCTACCCACCGCTGTGTAAATATAGTGCTTTGAAGTATGTCAGAACTGTTCTGGTATGCATCCTCTAGCTGATGATCATATAAAGCGAAGATAGATCCACAAGTTGCTCCTCCATTTTCTGATATAAAAGAGTAAAAATTGTTGAATGCAAACCACGTGCCTCTAGACTAAATCCAACATATAAAAGAGGCATCATATACTCACATCTAAGTACTGCTCTAAGCGCTCAACAAGCTCATGTGGGAAAGGCTCCGGTAAGTTGGTTACTTTCTTATAAAACTTTTCGACCCACAGCTCGGTGCTCGACTTCTTCTTCTTGCCCTTCACAGGCTCACCAAGAGGCGTTTTAAGGTGTTCAGCAGCAAAAGACTGCACAGCCTGCAAAAATTGGGAGGGAAATCTGTTCTAGGTGATAGAATGGATAGACAAAGGATTCAATGCTATCACTTATCATACCTCCGATGTTTCCCGAATCTTGCGAAGAGCAGAATCAACCTGTGCATATATTGTGCTTCTCTGCATCAATAAAATGGGAATAATAAATGCTACCCCAAGATGAAGGGAACGTACAATGAGGTTTACAGTTGCCATTTTTCAAATGTGCTGACATTCAAGGGATGGTTGTTCCAATGATTTCTCTGTTAACTAATTTGGATGTAACATTAGATGGCCAAACAGAAGCCTAGGAACTGTATAATTTAAAACAGTTTTTGGTCATGCCTAATATCAATTAAAACGTATTACACTGATACTGGCTTACCAATGCAACATCCTGGAGAATTTGACTGATTTGAGATGAATGGAGAATGGCCCAAATGGATGACAGCCTGCAGCCCAAAGCCAGTTCAGGACAGGCCTTTCATGTATATGTGATGCTCTTTCATAAGGTGCACTCAGACCTCCTATTGCGGAAGCCAATCCTGCCAATATGTGACGCTGTGCCAGGGATGGAAAGGCAATTGTCTGGTGGTTTCTGAGACATAGCTGTTCAAAACAAAATACACAAAATGACATAAACAAAAGAAACATTTGCAGCATATATCTGAATATGAAGCTGCAGAATAATTCAAACTTTCACAAAAGGTATGCCAGCGCAAGTGTCAGTGACCAAATCCTTTGCCTTTAATGGATGTGTAAAGAGGCCCTGGAGGTTCATAGCCAGGTCAGTGAAGGACCAATGATATTAGAACAAAAGAAAAACAAAAAGAGGGCAACTATAACATTCACAAGTTTAGCAGATTTGGAATGCAGCCGCCCACTGAAGGAACCGAAACAGAAGAACTACTGTCCTATTGTCTGGGACCAGATCAAAAAGTCAAAAATAAAGCCACAAACGCAGATCTGTGCGTGTTAAAAATTCATGCCATCCTTCATGTTGGTGGTAGAAACAAAAAGATACATAAAACAATTAAAAGATCTGTGCTGGCCCCATTTTAAATTTCTTTTTTCTCTGCCCTGTTTTCAGTTATAACCTGGAAATAATCCCCCTTTTGATACATGATCTCTTTTAAGAAGAGGTTGAAGCACAAGTTTTACAATATAGACCTCAAGAGCCTAACATCATCTCTAAGAACATTGAGGCCCGAATTAGTCGTCACCATTCGCCCCTTCTCAATTATTTCTACTGAGGGATTCTAGAAATTTCAATCTAGTTATGCACAAATTCAGTTACGTTGCAGCAAATAACTTTTCTAGTAATATCTAGAGCACCATACTTTTTATAGAATAAGTTAGGTCATTTAAAGCATTATGATAGTATTCCTCGAAGCAGAATTTATTCCAAGGAATGTTTGGAGTTTTTTTTATTAAAGAAAGTTTAAACTGTTTTATTGATGAGCACCAGAATTTAGGTGAGATACCAATGCATACATCTGCAAGTTGAAATATGAAATAGTTGAATGAACAAGGAAATACAAAAGAATGTCTGCCATATGCTATAATTAGCTTAACAAGGAGAATAGAGAACTACCTAATATGACCACATATAATTGGATTTCCGACTGCTTTACTATTTGTAATAGTTTTCTGGATAATTTTATCTGCTAGTTACAGTTAGAAAATCAATTCCTTTTTTCGTGTGTTTGAGCAGTACCCAGGATTTGGATCCTAGACTCCTCCAAGGGAAGCCCTTAGGAGAGAGGTGCCAACCAACCGAGCTAACAGTTGTCAGCTAGAAAATCTTCTTCTTCAATAAACAGAATTGCAAAAAAATGAAAAAACATTCTGAACTCACCTTAGAGGTATCTTTTCATTTTCATGCTGAAGGACAATGACAAACATCCCTACTGGTCCAAACAAGACTTTCATCCTCCATGAGAAGGTCAGCATCCACACCAGCCAATGATTAGTACAAGCTGTCAAAGAGAAGGAAACCAATGACAATTAGAATCATTATTCAGAAGCATGATTATGACACTGGTAATTTAAGCTATGAGGCAAAGATAACATTTTCAGAAGATACAGATCCTGAAACAACAACTAATTTCACAATAAGAATTAGGGTTAAGAGAGACAGGATAAGGTGTGCTCACACAGGAATCACTCTGGTTCCATAGGTTTTGAACAAATTTCCCTGTTTCTTTCACTTCGTTTCTTATCTTTGGCATGTTTAGGCATATAACTTTCCCATAATGGTTTGTGCTTGATAATGGAATCTTGTGAACTATCTGATTCATCATCCAATGCTGGGATGACAAAACAAGAATTAAGAAGCCACTCAAGCAGGATATACAGTATTCTCGATGATCTAAAATGAAAGGAAGGAGAAATTTGCAGGTGTAGCTCAGGCACACAAAGAAAACAACGTTGAATCACAGGATAGATACCAACCTGACGGAGGAAAAATTTACTCGAGAGAGAGGGATCTGCAACTTCTAGTATACCAGCAGGCAAGCACATCAGCAGAACGCTCCATCTCCTGCAGTCATATAACATATACTGATGTGATGTTATTGCAAGACAAGATGTGAAGGCAAAAATAGTAGGCTTCTAGGCAAAATAGCACATCACAGACAAACGCAAAAAAGATATATGACATTATAAGAATGAAAAACTTGAACCTATTAAAACACGTAAAAAACAAAAGCTGTGATCAAACTATATGCGAGTTCTATAGAACACTGGCTCTACTAATAGGTTGTCTTTTGTCTCAATGAATGTGATGATTGCGTTTGTGTTTTGATCCTTCCAAAACTAATTCTTTTCTTTCAGAAAGTCAAGAATCAGAGTTCATGTCCATGTCCATGCAGCAAGATTTAATAGCACTTCAAACTTATGTAACATGAGAATTGTGTTGACATCTGTTTCAATATTTTAACTATGATTCAAGGTAATAATTTCAAGAACAAAAAAGCAATCAGAAAAGCGAAAAAGAAAAGAAACTTAAAATGCCTTAAATGGTGACTTAACATGTAAGATATCCAAATAACAGAAGAATGATGCAAAAACCAACCTCTTTAAGAATGGAACCATCCAAATATGTTCTGGTATGGACATGAAAACCGTCCATCCTTTTGTGGTTTCCTGAAGAGAATGACCTCTCATAGCTTTTGAAACAGCAATAGCCAACTTTTCATGGCGATGCAATGCATGCGAACCTCCAATAAGTATTACCTCCTGTCCAGCATGGGTCATCTTTTTTCACCTACACGGCATGCAGGTTAACCACAAATTAGAAAGTCATAAGATTTTTTCTTCTTTTTTTTTTGGAAGGGAAAGAAAAGTTATTAGTGGGCTGGGCAACTGTGCTATATCATCATTTCAACAAGAACAACCCCCGTAAGAATACTTGCATGATGTATAATCTTCAAATTTAAAGCAAAGCACCATGAGTCTAAAATTCGAACAAAGCAACAGGACATAAATGCATCACCAGTTTACAGATCAACAAGGTTGATAAATGTCTAGGAAGAGAGAGAATCAGAAGAAAGAAAATAACTTATTGAATGTATGCTGAAATAACATTTTAAGTGTATCACGCAGTTAGTGTCCTTCCTTTTTAAAATGTTAATCCAAGGTAACCAAAACATTAAAATCAGAAAAAGATAACTTTAATGATTTTTATTGAATTGTAGATTTTGGTGACTCAGTTCTTTGTGTATCTTTGATAGAAGAAACTTTGGTCAATCAACTGCAAAAGCAAAGTACGTAGTGTAGTCAAAAGGTGTGCTATCTGATTCAAAGTTGATGGGCATTTCTTTGTTTTCATTTGAGTATGACAATTGAATTGATTGAACAACAGACATCCTAAAATGCCTTAAAGTATCCTCAACCTCAGAGCCACAATTAATATAAAATTTCTGTTTTCCGGGTAGTAATTTTTTTTGGTACAAACTTCGGGAAGTAATTAAAGTAATGTTTAGAGATCTAATCAGATCTGGTGGCTTTTACGCTGGTTGATATAGTCCTCAACTTCAAAGCAAGAAATTATGAAGGTGACTGTTCTTGCGTAATCAGATCAGGTAGGTCTTATGCTAGTTCATATAATCAGCCTACAGAATGTTTTTAATTAATATTGTGAAATCAATATTTTTAGGTAGTTGACAGGAAGAACATGCTTTGCCTTTAAGTCGCTCAGTCATAAAATGGAAACATAAGCAATACTCCAACATTGCAAGCTTCTTAGGTTTCGGTTTTCATATCCACTTGCAGATATGAGACCTCCAAAGCAAGTGGTGATTTGTGTCTATGAAATCTAGAATTTTGGCATTGTAGGGCATGATCTTAGACAATGTAGGGCATGATCAACAGTGTGAAAATCATTTTAAAAGGATTATCATTAGTTATACATAGAAAATACTTTACGAGTACAACCCAATTCAACTCTCCCCCCACCCACCCACCTTCCCTCTCTTTCTACACACCAAAGGCACGTGCATGCATGCATACCTGCGTGCATATATACATTCATGACAATCAATAGAAGTGGTTTGGGGGGCTCTCATGGAACTACCAGCTACTTAACAAGAACCGATCAAATGCTTAGCCAATGACATAAGTCTCTAAGAAAGTTCCAATTAACCTTTTTCTTAGCAAAATCCTTTTTAGAAATGGATTGGGGGGTTACAGCAATTCATGGAACTACCAATTACTTAACGACTGACCAAATGCTAAGCAATTAAATAACTCTCTAAGAAATCCCATTACCTTTTATCCTTAATAAAATCTTAGGGCCACAAACAATCTGAGGTGTTCATGAACAGTTTGGGTCAGCTAGGTTAAGCCGAGCCTGTAGCATGTTATGTACCATGCTACATTACCCTATATCAGCAAACCATGAGTAGATATAAAGACGTACCACACTATGTACAATATTGATACATAACCAATGTTCCCCCATATCATATCATTTCATCCTTTGGTTCCAAAAACAGTAACTAAACCCTAGCTCATAAATGAGCCAAGCCTGAACATTAATGTCTGCAAAAATAAAAAGGAGCTCAGCTCAGCTTAGTAAGAAGCTTATTTTGATTCTTATATGAGCTGAGCTCGAACACATCACCTAAAGATTGGCTCAAGCTTGAGCCAAGCTTGATCAGCCCTTTTATATATTGAGCCAAGCCTGAGCAGCCTAACACTTGGCTAGGTTCAGCTCAGCTATATATCGAGCCAATCCTGAGCAGCCTAACACTCGGCTCGGCTCGGCTTATTTGCACTCCAAATCCTCTCCACCTAAAACATTTGTATGCAGCAATCTTTCCTTAAGGCTACGTTTGGTTCGGGAATAAGAAAAAAAAAAGGGAATAGAAAAGTTATGCCTACAGGAACAGTTATGCCATGAGTTATGCCAATTTTTGTTTGGTTCTACTTTTGAATAGCAAAAGTCGCATTCTTGGAATAACTTTTGAATGATGACTTTTTTTAATCCATAAAACAATAAAAAGTACACACAGGAAGTACCTTTATGACAAAAAATAGGTTACAGCAATTCCTCCTTGGAATAGTTATGCCTGTCATAAGCAAATTTGACATGCATAACTATTCCTTGGTTATGCTTCCTTCTCAAATGCTGTTTGGCAGACATAAGATATATTTCAAGTTTTATGCCTACTTGATGCCTGAGCCAAATGCAACCTAAATTTCTTTCAGATCTCTTTCTGCCCACAATTTTATTGCCCCCTTCTCACCTTGCTTTGAGTTTCGAAACTCCTAGGGACATGCAGACTCCTTATCTTACTTCTAAAACACAGTAGGTGCACTCAGTTTGCAGACAATTAAACAAACAGTTCAGGGGTAAAGAATCCAGACATACTAAATAAACCTAGCCTAATACGGACAAGAATATTTACAAGACATGAATTTTAAGATGCAGCAAGGAGACTTAAAAAGTAATGTATAAGAAGATACTCTATATTAGCTCTTACCCAATGCTTTCTACAAGAAACAGATGGTATCCTGAAGCGTCTTATTTTTTATTTTAGTATTTATCAGGATCACCCTGAGCTCTGATACAAACTAGCAAAGAATACAGGTAATACTGGAAAGGAACTTGCCATCACTAAGTGTTTCATTTGAATCTCTCATTTGTGTTTATATACTCTGTTATCTTCATGAGATCTCATGCCAATTAAAGAACTCTTATGCTCTATTATTTGTCCATAAAGCTGAACTGTTTCGACTTTCAATATTTAACAAAAGAGAAGGTGGTGAACATGAGCCTGGGGGATTGTTGAACAGACAGAGGGACTACCAGGCTGCATTTTAAAATGGCACATCTACTTTTCTGAGCTATTAGATATTATAACATCCTTTTTCTTAAGATTTCGGAAAGCAGTCATCCCCTCTAAATGCTTTGCACCGAGTTAATGTTAAGTTACATACATCAAGTGCCATCTTTACATGTCACATTCACTGAGCTGATCAACTGTGGAGTATGGCACCACCAAGTACAGCAGAGGTATGGTGTTAAAATGTTTCTATCTAACTTGATTTGGAGACAGTTTCTGAGACAAAATATCTCTCCTGCTTTGGATTTTTCCATAGGGGTCAGCAATGAAGTTTCATGCAATATTAATTTATGGCATCAGGTGTATCCCATGTCAAAGGATTTTGGAAATCGTAGAGATACTATGTATAAAGACCCTAGCTTACAGTCCCATCATTACAGACAATGGCAAATTTCCCACTAAGGTGAGTTTCACTCCACATAAATGAATAAACTAGCTGTTTACATTTATGCAAAGGGTCTCATTTAAGAGAAGACAGAAAGTCATTTTAAATGGCGCATATGGTAAGAGAAAAATATCTCTGAATTGCATTACAAGTATGCAAATAAAATTAGACTCGTAAATGATTCCACAAAAACCATGAAAGAAGATTCAACAAACCTCTCTCTCAATTCCTTGAATATCTATGCTATAATTATGGCCAGGTTGAAGGATGTTGTATCTATTATGGTTTTGCAGTACAATTATTGGTATTAGCAACCTTGTCGTCAATCAACAGTTTCAAACCTGTGATCAACATATAAGAACAGAAGGCATTCTAGAATTAGAGAGGGAAAATAATAATAAATTCGTGGGCAATTTTATATATAAAAAAAAGAGCAAAATGCATCCCTTTGAAAGCATATATCATGATGTTGGAAATTTAAAAGAAATTGGTACATTTGGGTCATTTTTGTACATGCTATTGTATGGTATTGTACTTCAAGTTTATCTCAACATGGTCTGTTTAATGTTCTATTACCCTTTATGTCCCATTTATAACATGTATCTTTGTGATTCTATTGTCTTAATGAAATAAAAGTCTCTACCAGTTTATTCAAATTATTGCTATGTTTTTTTGCACTTAATCCAGCACAGCGAGGGGTGAGCCTTTGTGCAAGGGTAAGGTCTCTCCAATTATGACCCGGAGGTCACGAGTTCAAAACAAAGAAACAGCCTGTCCACATGCAAGGATAAGGCTATGTAGACACACTTCCCAGACCTGCAATGGTGGGAGCCACATGCACTGGACCGCCTTTTTTTTAACTTAATCTAGCACAACAACTCACTAATGTCTGATATCCATTACACATTCCGCCCAAATTCAGAAGTCAAATAGACATACAGAAAGTGCACATTGTGATACAATTCTAAGTATCTATGCTGTTCATATATTCAGAGAAAAACTATTATGATAAATGAAAAATCGGATGATAAGTTATCAAGCAAACCTCCATCATATATTGTAGATACGCAAGTACTGTTTTTCTTATTTTAAGAATCCATATGATTCCTCAACAAGATGAAATATTCGTGTACCAACTTTCTGAAAAATTGATGATATACCATATACATTACAAATATTTCTAGCAAAATAGCACAAATTACAAGTTTTTCCTGATTTTCTCCTCATTTTTCACGTTATGTGTTTTCCAAAGTTCATTCAACATCTGCTGATTTACAGATGGGTCTTGTCAGTACAGAATACTCTCCCTCTCTCTCTTTCACACTCACGCACATGCAACATATATTCTTGAGTACACGTGTAAACCGTCTCATCAAGAAATTAGATGCCTATGGAGGACATAAAGGAAACCAGCATAACTCTTGCTGGAGAGTTAAATAGTCTTGAAAGTAGATTAGCAGCATTAGCTAATATAGGTAGAAGAATAGATGACTCATGCAAATGGAATTCATTTGATTAAAAGCATACAAGTTGATGATAGTGACAAAGACGAGGGAAGTAGACTATTTTTTTCTTTAGCACCTTCAACCCCATTTTGAATAAGAATTACACAGAATGAATCTTTTTCTATTATCGTGTCTGAATGCAATTTAAGTAGTAGTGGTTTACTATAATAAGACATAACTATAAGTTGAAAGTCCAGTCCATTTCATTCATCAGAACTGTGATACTTATCTGAATTTAATACTCCTTAGGTGCCAAGCATACATGCAAATGGAATTCATTTGATTAAAAGCATACAAGTTGACGATAGTGACAAAGACGAGGGAAGTAGATTATTTTTTTCTTTAGCACATTCAACCCCATTTTGAATAAGAATTACACAGAATGAAACTTTTTCTATTATCGTGTCTGAATGCAATTTAAATAGTACTGGTTTACTATAATAAGACATAACAATAAGTTGAAAGTCCAGTCCATTTCATTCATCAGAACTGTGATACTTATCTGAATTTAATACTCCTTAGGTGGCAAGTATAAATTATTTTCAAGATAATATCATTATTCACGTATGCAGGCATAGTATGCATATGTCATACCTAATATCTGAGGCTATTACATGCTCAATGGTGGTTGAAATTATAGCCCCAAGCTGACCCATGAAAAGATCATGTGTTGAAGCAACACTGGCGGCAATTGGTCCTCTTGGAAAGATTAAATTTGATAGACGGGGCAATGTTCTGAAGCTAACGCTTCCTTCTTCAGTTTCTATTTTTCCATATGTACAAGGGCCTGCTGAGAGATCAATTACAACAAATCTGCAAATGGTAGACTAAACGTTAATCTTAGAGGAAACAATAATCAACATAAACAGGAATATGTAATTCTTGATTGCAATCAGCCCTGCTAGAAAGATGCTAGATCGAAGCAATGAACTTCAGCACAACAACAAGAAGAATATCAGTATGTCATAAAGATAGGAAATAGAAACCAGAGATTGAGTTAGACAAGCTACACCAACTTTTACCAAAACATGGGAAGCCTGAAACCAAAATGCATGACAGGTTGAGCATCAGATACATCTAGGTTCATGAATACCTTGAGAAATGAAGATTCCAATAATATAAATTTAATAAACCATCAACAGCAGTTCATTGGCTCCTAGCACAAATGTTGATATAAATAAAGAGGTTCCAGGACACAAGAAAAAAGAAAAAAAGAAAGGAACTCCAAAACTTGTCTCCCTGGAACTTGATACAGAATGACACCTAAAACACTGAAAAACTCAAAATCATCCGATAATTAAGACTTCCTGATTGCATGTGTCTATGTTGAGAGTGTGAAAATACTCTTCCCTATATACTAAACGAAAGCGTATTTGATCACAATCAAGTTTGCCCTGTTCACAATGCATGTAATTAATATCCCTAGATTTCCTTTTTATTTCAACTTAGAAGCTGAGTTACATATTTCTCTTCCTCTCTTGTGTGTGTGCGCATGAGAAGAATTTCTCCTTGTTCTACACAGTTACCCAAACCTTAATCTAAGGTGTACTAGTTCACATAGTAAATTTTGAGCTTTCTTTTTCTCTAGCTTGCACATGTATCAGGTCATAAATCCTAACAAGGATCTAGCTGCACTTGGCTAGCAAGAGCTGTCTTCTCTACAATGGTAGACAAAATTTATCTATAATTTATGCAACCATTTCTTAAGTGTTTCTTCAATTCTTACAGCTCTATCATTTAATGTAGGTTATTCCTGCATATGTTGTCATCTCATTGATTCTTGAAAATTTTCTACCTTCTTTGACAAAAGCATGCCAACCGTAATTCAGTCCTTGCAATGCTAATTGTACTGGAACATGCAAATATAAAGGTTTTGTAGGAGAGCTCCAGGTTCAAAGAAGTGATTTCAAGGCTCCAAGGTTGTGACCTGAGCCAGTTATAATCACATTAAAATACCTAACCAAAAGTAGAGACTGTTCCAAGCAACTAGTAATGGAGTAGTTAATCTACATTGTTCATATTTGATATTTTCCACATAATGATCTCAACATTAATGTTAGTTGTACATCCACTTGCAATTGATATTTGTTAAATACCTAGTGACATAATAACAATTTTCTCAAATACAACTTTTGCCTAGCAAAAATACATGTATTATATGTTGAAGTTATCTATTTACTGATAGGAGCCATTCTTAATAGGATTCCATATCACTAACATGGCTGGACAGTTAAGCTCATTAACGCCGCCCATTTGAATTCAAACCCACAAATCAGCTAGTTGGCATTTTAAAGTCACCAGGCATAATCAACTTCTGAATGACCATTTCTAAGCTTCTCTATCTATTATTCTTGTTTTCTTTCATTGTATTTATCCTTATAAAATCAAGATTTTCCACTTAGCATTTTAGAAAGGGGAAAAAATAGAGAGTTTGGCTTTATATTAATGGGGAATAAAAATTTCCACTTACCATTGAGAAGGAAAAAGAAGCACAGACAGAGTTATAATATTAAAGCAAAGTGATTTTTCAAGACAAACACATTTTCAATGAATAATAATACAAAATGTATCTCAAGCCAAAGTATTTTAAATCATCAGTCAAGAATGAGATTGCAATGAACCCTTCTATTTGGTTTTACCTAGCATCAAAAATTAAAATTTTCTGCATTATAATAAATTTATCAATGTAGATACCTCCCAGAACTCAGCCAAACTTGAGATGCTCCTCCTCCATTGTAACGATAACGGTAAATATAATCCCCCTCTTGCTTTTTCAGTTGTTCCTCTGTCAGTCCACCAATTCTACCGTACATTAAGCTGTCAAGATCAGTCTCCTTGTTCCTAGGATCCATTCTGACCTGTAAGAGGTAACAATATCTGAAGATTACCATGCACAATACAACTACAAAAACAGCAGTGGAAGATTAAACAGAATGAATGTTCAAAATCATCATAAGAATGACCTTCAGCTTCATATTTTTATTCAGTCATACATTTGTCCTATCATTGATAAATTGCACAATTAATAGCATAGAAGCAGTAGATATCAAAAACAAAAGCTGGAGTTGTGTTTGTACCTTGTCAAAATTCACAATAAATATTGCAAAAGGTACAGGTCTGTCCATCTCAGTTGCAGAATAACCACCACTTTGTACATCAAATATAAATGAGTATAACTTCTGGAATATTGGCTCCACTACAGTTGCTTCTACCTCAAAAAGTGGAAGCTGCCTTCCATATTCACTCTGAAAATATCAAGGCCATTATCCACACTACTTCGCAGATAGAAACCTTTCAAAATTTTAAAATTAATGTATTCACATCACATGCATCGATATATAACAAGCATGACAATCACAAAAACATGGTTACCTCTCTGGCAGTCTCAGCAGGAACCATTGCATCTTTTAATGCCTTCTCAAGAGCAATTACTTCTGGTTGCCCAGCCTATACACGTAATGGACATTTTCCATAATAACTGGATCAAGAAATATCCACTCATACCAAAACAGATAAAAAGTTAAGAACTCATAGCATAAGTTCAACGCCTATTGACTCCATTTCCTTAATCACAAAGTAGTAATCAAACATATTCAACTTTTATGAAATATTCGGGGTAAAATGAAACACAATCATGTAAAAGTTTACACATGTCATTATTTAGCTAATATCTTTCTGAAAACTAATATGCTCATATGCGTAGCAGTGTATGGCACTCGTAGCCCAAACAAGATTACAGGTTTTAGTAAACAGTCAACCAGAAAATTGCAAACATGTAAGTATGTGCATGTGTTATACATGAATCAAAGTACCTGGACCAAAAACACATGCGCAAGGGCAGATAGACATAAATACACAGATGTGCACTTGCACATGAGCACAACCATATATACGAACACACACAAATTAAAAGAGAATAAAATAAGATTAATCAAAACCAAATTTGGTACAAGGCTCAAAGTTTAGCACTATTCCTGTTCTTTTTTACCACAAGTGATTTGATTGATATATAAATGCTCATTTTCTTGCCAAACATTATTTGTATAATTAGCAATTTGAAGTACTAAACAACCATATGCATGAACTGTTACATATTTAAGTAAAGGCAATAGATAAGTTCTTCATCCTTCATCTTTATGCATGATGGCACGCGCTGTATTAGATAGCGAGCAACCAGGTGATCGGATAAGGGTTTTTTTCTAAAACCACAACGGTTTTGGTGGAATCATGTTTAGAGGACACCCAGCAAGAACTTATATAACTTCCTCCATTGCAAATTGCAACAATTTTGAAGGGTCTAAACATCAAATTAGCATATGAAGTTTCAAAATGTATGAAACATGCAACAAAATAGCATGAGAAGGGATTAGCATATTTTGAAGTGAGATAGACAAATAAACTGCAGAAAAATGTCCTTGGTTGTAATCACTAGATTAAAATTATCATATTTACGCTAATCTAATGCAAGGCTGCAACTGGAATATTTGTTTTTTTTTTTGGAAAAAATAAAAGCTTACAAGGATCGCATTATATATAATATGATGCTCGATATCAATTGGCTCGCCTGTCTCGAGGCAAGAGGGCCGATGTGTTGGGAAACTGCCTTTCAAGAAATCCTCAAGCTTGTGCACATCCAGCATGTATCTGTAGCCTCCATCACCGTTGAAACCAACAAGAACTATATTCACCTCAAGAGGAACCTGAAAAGGAACCTGCAAGACATCTTCACACATTAAGAAACATCTAACAGACCTCTATTAAGAACATAAAGTTTTCAAATAAATGGATTATTTACATTAATAGCACCCACTTATATTACATATATACAAAAAGGCAGCATAAAATGCCTCAAAAATTGAATCCCACCCTAGTTTTCAACAAAACAATGACAAAGTCGCTTAGCCAAATATTTCGTACTTTCTTTTTCTTTTTGTTGAAATACAAGATTTTCAATATTAAAAAGAATTCAGTCTGATTTGGTTGTTGTAGCTCGAAATAAGAGATGAAGAATAATCTTCTTTTTTTTCCATAAAAAACTTCAGAGTAATATTTTTTCACAGATTTCTCGACACAAACATGTGCCTACACTAGCAGCTTCTTGAATGGAAAGCTGACTTGATTGTAGGAAAAAGATTGATAAAACTTGGAACATTTTCCTGGGTGCTCAAGGAAGACATCATCTCATGTTATGTCTTCAATTATAGATTCTTGTTACAAATTTTACATAAAGCAGCAACAGACTTATTGAAAAGCAGGATTGATTATTTCATTTAATATTATGTTCAGGAAAGGCAAGACACCTAATTCATTGGAAATAATCGAAGAGTAATTCTTATTGGTGGACTTACCTCTGACAGACAATTGGAAGGAAATGTAAATACAGTTAAGAAGGATCAAGAAACCTTATGCCATTTCTAGAAACGGGATAATTATTTTTTCAAACTCTGTGGAAATTATTCTTTTTGATGCATGAAGGTTACATGTAATACCAAATTCATAACAATAGACATTGCAGTTTTGGTTTGTTTAGGACAACAGTTCAGAGGTATAAAACAATAGGTCCAAATATTCCTTTTCAACTAAAATGCATCTTGGGCTTCTCTGTGGAGTGGAAGAAATTTCCCCCAATTTCCCACAACTGCAGACATCAATCTAGAAGTGATCCAACTCATGCTTGGGTGGCAACGTTTTCTCTATTACACGTTTCTTTTTCTTCGTTTTATTGGTTCCATGGGCATAGATTTTAAAAATAAATATTTTTCGCTTTCTTTCTGCTTTTTTCTTTTTTAAATCAAACTCGTATAAAATCCATCTTTCATTAGACAACACCAACAGCAATTTTGATAGGAAGACGCTTGGCAAGTGGCAGGTGAATGTTTCCATTCTCTTAGTCCAAAAAAGATTGAAATTTGAGCTCAGTCGCAAATATCTCACTAAATTAGCGATTCCTATATAATTTTCTTCTTGGCACACACTAGAAATTTCTTTTCCTTGAAGTCGAGGTCAAAACCCCTCAATTTCACATAAGACCACTTCGACTTCAATCATTAAGAGAACTTCCATTTCAAGAATTCATAGATCTCGGTTTCAGAGCTCCCAGTCTGATCTAAAGATCAACCTAGTAACCGGATCGGAAACGAGACGAAAAGAGGCTTACCTCGGCGCGGGTATGGAGCATCCGGCGGACGTCGGCGCGGATGCCGTCCTCAACGTCGTGGAAGGCTCCATGGTGCCACTGAGGATGGCCGGGATCGCGCCGGAAGGCTTGCCGCGCCGCAACCGCCTGGAAGAAGAGCAGATAGGAGGAGATGAAGAGGAGAGCCAGGCGGGGAAGGGAAACCATGGCTCTCTGCAATCGCTCTCTTCCAGTTCGACAGGATCGAGGTGAGCGGCGGAAACCCTAGGCTAGGGCTTAGGGTTTAGAGACGGGATTACTCCATGGACGGAGCTCAGTCGCAAGGCCAGAGTGGGGAAGGAAAATCGGGCCTGGCGTTCTGGCTCGAAGGCCTCGATACTCTCACGTCCTCCTTGCGATCCGAATAAAGTCGGCAAATTTGTTGCCGTTAGATAGGAAAAATTATTTTAGTATCCCCAGTTTGATATATAATTATTACAAGTCCCAATAAGATATTTGATAATCTAGAAGTCCAGAAGTTACGAGACCTCCAATTGAGGCGGCAAACGATTTGACGTCTTCATGTGAAAAATGTTTCAAATTATTCTCAGGTCCTCAGCAGCCGGTTACTTAAAGGACATACCAACATCGTCAGAACTCTACCCCAAAGTCCTTAATCAGACCAGGCAAAACTAATAAATGAATTGATATAGATTTTACAATATTATAACATATTTTATAAGAGTTTTTGACAAAACTTTGATCCACGGAAGTAAGATCTTCAGTGGAAATCTATACAAATCAGTGATGATATGATGTTGGGCAGCTATTAAAGATCTCGTTTTGATATTTAATTAATATCTTAGATGGTCACACTTATCTAATTTTTGTAAAAGTAAATGCACATCAAGAATATTGCCTGCATGGTGCGATTGTCAGAGGAATATGAGAGCACTCATCTCCTATGCATCAAGAATTGAAAGACTGCTGTCTTCACAGCCAAAGAAGTCAACAATTACTAATATATGAAATAAATTCTTTATTTTATAAGTTCTTGTGATATTTCATCCACCCAGAGTCCTTGCCTGTGGCTAGTAAACTTGTACATGTGAAAAGATAAGTGCTAGTGTGGCTGGTAAATGAAAATTTGAGGCTCTAACTTCCAAAATTCGCTCAGCAAAATCTAAATTAGATACATAATACTTAATTAGATACTGCTAAAAAATGAAGAGAGAGAGAGAGAGAGAGAGAGAGAGAGAGAGAGAGAGAGAGAGAGAGAGAGAACAAGGGTCCATTCTTATCCCAGTGCAAGGATGGGCATCCTGCCTGTAATGTACCATGATAGGAAACAGTCCTTTTGCATTGGAACCTTGATAAAGTTTTCGTCTGTTGAGACTAATTAGGATTGTGAATCTAAACTTTCCCCTAGGTAATACGAGAATTGGCTGGCTTCGGTAGCACCAGTACTAGAAACTGTGGAACAAAAAAGATGTACTTCTGGTCATCATCTCCACCGTCCATCTCAATAAATATTCTCAAGACACAACGTCTCCACCATCTAATGGGACACCCGTAGCATCAGCTAAATATCTGCTGTTATGGACCATCAAAATGAGACAATATCTTCAACATTTTAATCTAAATTATTTTACAAACTATTCTGAAAATTTCAGTTCTCTACCAGATTCGATCTTCGGTTGCTCTGCAATTCGATCTTGACAGACTTGAATGTTTTGCATCGCTTCTTCTCTCTCTTCAGTTCCTTGTTAGTAAATTTGCAACTCATGATCAGTAGGTCCCCTTCTGTCCCAATTAAATTCACATTCTATAGAAAAGAAAAAAAAAATTTATATGGTCCAAACGTGGAAACAAAGTCTATATACAGAATATCCAAATAAAAGAGAAATTGTCATTCGTTTCTCAACTGAATGCTCTCGTATGAGGTTTTACATAACAAATTTATTGAACTTCTCCATCAGGAAGCTTTTAAGTTTATTCCACCAAACATGAACAAAACCATCTACATCTTGGAAGAGGGCTTTGAACTTCGACCTGATATGAATTTCTTCATCATCTCAAATTGCTCCTTGGTCATGCCATCATAATAGCTATGAGCTCGCTCCTGAAATTAACAACAAAGTAGTCAAATAAGAATACATATTCACACACATTAACAGTTCTAAAATTTAGCTAAAAAAAAACTGCTGACATAAACACATAATGGCTGCAAGTTTTTTTTTTTTAAGTTTCTGAGAAAAATCATAGTGGTAGCAATTATAGAGTACAAGAAAAGGACTTGATAACTCCAGTAAATTGGGTATTCCAGTCATAGTATTCACTCTATACCACCAGAGTGGTAATTAAATGCGGAAACATCAATCAAATGCACAAGTATGTTGGCATCCAATGAATGGTGTTGTATCGCCATGCATCATGTTTCCACATTTGTGGTGCATGCACACAGGTCGCATTCGGATCCACACAAATTTTCAGAAGTTTGCATTACCATGGATGAATAATAAAGGGCTTTAATATCCACATGGAGCTGAGAATATCACACGACAAATTTTTATAGGCAAAAATCAAAGTTCAACTGTGAAAGAAAAATGGTTTAGTGGATTGAAGGTTTAACCCATATTGTCAGCAGAGAGGCTAATGTTTTTGAAAGAAATTTCACCTTTTCAAGGGCAAGAGCATGGGCCAAGTCCATTTTGAACCCATCATTTAAAACTGACTTGTACCTCAACACCATATCTCTATTGTTCCTTAGAATGGCCCCTGCAACCTCTTTGGCTTTCTTCAACACCTCATCGTTGTTGACAACGTGATTAACAAGCCCCCACTTTTCTGCCATCTCTGCAGTTAGGGCCATGCCAGTGAGTGATACTTCTCGAGCCCTATTTGGCCCTATGATTCGTGAGAGCTTTTGCGAAAGGCCCCACGATGGAAATATACCAAACCTGAATGATGCATTAACTATCAGCCTAACTTGAACAGCAAAGTGAATTAGAACAATTAAAATTTCAGAACAGAAAGGATTATCAAAATATAAGGAATTATAAATATTAGATGCAGAAATCAAGGGATTATTCCAATATCTAGCATATTGTCATTGTACAGTTGATAAGAGGGAGGACGAATACCAGACTGGGCGTGGATTAGACCCAGTTCTCTTGTGTCAGTACATGGGACTTAACCAACTAGGGCAGTGGGCAGCCTCAACAGCGCGCGCACACACACACACACTAGGCTTCATATCAGCAAAGCCAAATCGCGATCTGAATTAATTAAGACTACCAGCTAGCTATATGTATCTGCCACAAAGCTATCAAATTTGGAAAAGAATAGACAATCATAATCATCCAATGAATTTGATAAAGCATTTTGTAGTCTGCCTACTTATTGCTATCTCTAAACCCTCCACTCTCCCCCTTCATATCCTTCTCATTCAAGTCAATTATCATTACTTTTTTAACTTTTTCATGGGTGCCCCTGTATGTGCAGGTGTATACGAGGTCAATTGGCAATGGACCACACAATGGAGGGTGGTAGCCCTCCACCAAATACCCATAACCCTCCAAACTGTAGTGAAGGCAGGCCCTAGTCTCTGGCAAGCTTTTTGGTACTGATTTACCTAGTTAGTACAGCAATCATTACATATATTTGTAGGTTGCAAATGAAATGTCTAACATTCTGTAGCTGTACAATTATGTTCTCATAAAACCATGATACTTTAGTGCATTACACATATTCTCATTAAACCATGAAACTTCTAAGCAGCTTAAAGTAAAAATATACCAGAATGGGAATCCTTCCAGGAAAGATCAAAATCTCCACTGTTTCTCCTGAGAAAAGGTTGAAAATTATCAAATTGGTTCAACAATACTGTTAGATGATCTGGTCCAACATCGACACCTGTTTACTTAGTTGACATTAAGACTTTCCACACCTGATTAAGATAAGACCTGTTTATATGACAACGTAGTTCAAAGGATATACAGTTTTCAATATCCCAATGTGTCTCTGTGAATTCAGTTGTTCTATATGCCTTCAATATTAATGTATGATTGCCAACAGCTGGTAGCTCAGCTGGTTGGCATCCACCTGTTCTAAGTAAGAGATATCAGGTTAGTGGTGGAAAAACATTAGGAGTCCCGGATGGATAAAATATCAGCAAGAAAATGTGCTTAAGCTATCAGAAAGTGCAAGCTTCATTCATCCATATGTTAAGCTAGTCTTAAAAAATACATGCAAATAAGAAAACTTTCACTGAATATTTGCACCCAGAACATGCACAACATCTTTAGATCGTAGGCATCTCTAGTATTTATGCCAATATATATTTAGAGGGGAAATCAAATACATTTTAGATGTCAAAGTAGCCATGGTAAGCAAGAATTAAGTAGGACTAATAGTTCAGACTAATTAGCACAGTATTAGTAACCTTTAGCTAGTAGGCCTTCTATTACTCATCACCAGGGTTCACCATACCGGGCCGAACCGGATGGTACGCCCCATATGAAAGCTTATGACGAGATGGTCAAAAATCGCAATCAATTAAAGACTAATTTCATCTTTTTTTTGCTATTTTTGGTTGGTCAAACTTGTTCTTTTTATATCAAAAAACATTTGAGAAAATTTTGCACCGATAGGTTTAGAGAGTACGATTTTTTTTTTCTTTTTTGTGGGGTGGGGGGGGGGGGGGGGCGTTGAACTAGGAGATTTGGGTAGTATACGTGTTTTTGTTGGAGTTTTCTTAATTCGAGTTATATTGCTATTTCTGGTGATTTTGGATTAGAGTCTTATAAACAGGGGATGATGATTGTGCAATTGAACATTGTTCATAATAATATTGAAACTTACTCTCTGACTTTTTCCAATAAGTTTCTTAAGCAGATAGTGTGTTTTTTTTTTTTTTAAAGACAACGGTGCTTATCTCTTTCTGCAACATGCTTCTGCTACGAGATGAAGTAGTATTAGAAAAACCCAGTACGTTCCTAGCTAAAGATGAAGTTATTGCAGAATCAATTTCTGCCACTTGAAGCAGTATCAAAATTGCCGCAAGGGAAGCCAATCAGTGCAAGATTATGCTGCAGAATTCTTTTAGCTCACCTCACACAAACGATTGAATGAGATAGAAGCCCAACAGGTCGCTAATTAGTTCGAGCATTGGGCCAAAAATATAAGATAGGGTTAAGATGCAACCAGTCTACCAACTTAATGAGTTAGTTCGACTAGCAACTCATATATAGGAGCAGCTTGACTGTCGAAACTTAGAAGCCAACCAAGAGCAAGGCTGACGAGCATGGTTCCCCCCTTGTCACTCGTGGATGCAAAGCCTAGAAAAGTTGATCAAGGGAGGCCCCAGTAGGAATAAACAATCAATTGAATTTCACTTCGAACTTAAAACAAGAAGAGACCTAAGGAAGCAAGTGGGCAGAACAAGCCAATCCAGGCCAACAACTACTAACTCATTCTTATGCATACCCTCCACCAATAATGTGCATGTCATGCAATCAACCAGAGCTCCAACCAATATCATGAATGCACTACAACAAACATTATAGACCCCGAAAAAGTAAATGACTAAAAAGAGAACCTATATTAAGAAGATGACAATATCCACGATGTGGTTGATGGTGGCGAGATCAACTATAAAGATTCGGGCTTGAACATTATAGTAAGGCAACTACTACTGAGCCGGAAGGATGAGTTAGGATCATAGTGGCACAACATGTTCCAAACATGAGACTTCACCAAATGGGAAAGTTTGTGATGTGATCATTGATGGTGGTGGAACCGAGAACCAAGTGTCAAGGTACATGGTGGAGAAATTGCAATTAAAGACACGGAAGCATCCAAATCATGATGAGGTGTTGTGTGATGTAGTTGATATGGATCTATGCCACCTATTACTTGGTAAGCCTTGGCAGCATGATGTAGATTCCTCACATAGGAGAAGGGATAATCTGTTTATATTTTATAAAGATAGAAGGAAAATCATCTTAGGCCCAAAGAGAGAAGATAATCAATTTGAAGCTTCTAAAGTGAAGGGCAAGTCCTTTATAGTGGAAAAGGATTTGTGAAGGTGAAGAGAACTATGACTTTAGTAGTGCAGGAGATGATGTGCCGCCCACAGATGGCCCAGAGTAGTTGAAGCCAATGATGAAAGAATTTCAAGAGATTATGCCTAAAGAACTTTCAAATGGCCTATCTCTTATGAGAGATATCCAGCATCATATTAACCTCATTCCCGGCACAACCTTACCCAACCTACCACATTATCGGATGAGTTCCAAGGAACACAAGATTCTACAAGGCCAAGTGGAGGACCTGGCGTGCAAGGGCTTGGTGTGAGAAAGCTTAAGACTATATGTTGTTCCAGCTTTGCTGATGCCAAAGAAGGATGGGAGTTGAAGGATGTGTCTGACAACCAGGCTATTGGTCAAATTGCTGTAAAGTACAGGTTCTGAATTCCACACTCAGAAGTGAATACCACCAGATTTGGATCAGACTTGGTGATGAATGGAAGACAACATTCAAGACTAAAGAGAGCTAATAAGGTGGTGGGTCATGCTTTCGAGCTCTCAACAACATTCAAGACTAAAGAGAGCTTATAAGGTGGTGGGTCATGCTTTCGAGCTCTCAACCCAGCACATTCATGAGATTGATGAACCCTTTATTGGAAAATTTGTGCGGGTTTACTTTGATAATATCCTCATGTACAACTACAGTGCATCTGAGCATCTCAAGCATCTGCAAGCTGTCTTCTCCATCCTTCAAAATGACAGCTTGTATGTGAACCTCAAGAAATGTAGTTTCTTAACTAATGGCCTGGTTTTTTGGGCTATGTGGTTAGTGCTAAAGACATTCAGATGGATGAGGAGAAAGTGAAAGGCAATATGTAAGTAGTCTACACCAAGATCTGTTGCACTCTTGAAAGAGAAGTTGACTTCTATGCTAGTATTAGCTCTTCCTAAATTTATCAAGTTATTTGAAGTTGACTGTGATGCTTCGTATGTTGGAATAGGAACTACTCTTTCTCAAGAAGGCCAATTGGTGGCATATTACAGTTAAAAGTCAAATGATAGATGAAAAAAGTGGTCCACTAACAAGCTCGAGTCAAGCTATGTGGTCCAAGCTTTGAAGTATTCGCGACATTACCTTATTCAACAGGCCAAACAACACGAAATGGATGCATGCTAGGTGGATTAGTACTTTGGAGGAGTACAATTATGTGTTAAAACACAAGTCTGGCCAGCAGAACAAGGTGGTTGATGCACTGAGTATAAATATCACTCTGCTGGTTACTTTGAATAATAGACTATGGGTTTCAACTACCTAAAGAACTTTATACAGACAATGGATATTTCAACGGAAAATGGGCTAGATGCACCAAAGGACAGCGTGGAAAATTGCCTGTCTAGGATGGTTATTAAATCAAGGGCAATCAGCTACGTATTCCTCGAAGTTCCTTACTTGAGCATATTGTCCAAGAACAACATGCACGTGGCCTAGCTGCTCACCTAGGATGAGACAAGACCATAACCATGGTGGAGGACAGCTATTATTGGCCTCAAGAAGGATGAGGGAAGACATGTTGGAGTAGTGCTGTAGATACCAAACTGCAAAAGGCCATTCATCGAGCACCAGTCTGTATGCTCCACTGCCTATTCCAAGCACACTCTAGGGGAACTTGTCCTTGGATTTTCTATTGGGTCTTTCGAGGACTCAACGAGATATGGATTCTCTTTTTGTGGCAGTTGACAGATTTTCAAGGGCGACGCACTTCAACCCATGCAAGAAGACACCTAATGCCTCCAATGCTGCAAATCTTTTCTTTAAGTAGTGGCAGTTCGTCTTCATCCCAAAACCATCAATTCAAATCATGACAGAAAATTCCTTAGCCACTTCTGGCGAACCCTTTGGAGATGGTTTGACACATCCTTGCAGTACAACAATACACGTCACCAACAAACTGATGGTCGGATGAGGATAGTGAACCAAACTCTTGGGACCATCATTTGATGTCTTCCCACCGACAAGCCAAAGTAATGCGACTACCACCCGACACAAGCTGAGTTGACTTCAACAATATGGTGAATAGATCTACATAGAAATCACCTTTCTAGATTGTCGATGATCGAAAACCTCAACATGTACTAGATTTGGTACCTTTGCCAAAGATTCTATCATTCTAGGAATGAGGAAGAAGTTGAAAAGCACAGGCGAGCACAGTGTTCCAAGAGAGAGATCGGGGGATGATGTATATGACAAAGGAATGTTTTCCAGCAAGAAAATGTGACAAACCAAATCACAAAAAGATTGGACTATATCGGATCATCAAGAAAACCGATGATAATGCCTATGTTACCGATTTGCCTGACAATATGAGAATCACAAAAACTTTCAATGTGAAAGATCTGTTTCGATATCATGAGCCAAAACTTGTGACAATAACTGCTGAAAACACAAGGATGGTATTTTTCAACTGGAGGGGGCTGATGCAGAACAATTCTATCTGGAGAACATGGATCAAGCCAAGTTGCAAGTTGTTACGTGTGCGGAGGACCAAAACGTGCAAGCTTCAAATAAACGAGCATAACTTTCAAACAATAAGTCGAATTTCAGTGATCTAGGTGGCATTGGAAATCTTACAACGAAATAGTAAACAAATCGCAAATCAATTAAAGGTTAATTCCAGTGTGACCCGAGTTGAACTGGCAGAAGTAGACATGTTTTTGTTGGAGTTTTCTTAATTCGAGTCATTTTGCTATTTTTGGTAATTTAGGATTGGAGTCTTGTTAATAGGGGATGAAGATTGTGTAATTGAACAGTGAAACTTATTTCCTTACGAGTTTTCTCACTCTCTGAGACGATATTCTTCTCGACAACGATTCTTCTACGAAAGAATTACTCCCGCTTCTGTAAAGCTTCATGAATGGATTCCAACTGTGTCAACCAAGACTCCAATCTATCCATCGATCGACGCAAAACCGCATCAAATTCAAGAAAAACAAGGAAGAGAGAGAGAGAGAGAGAGAGAGAGAGAGAGAGAGAGATCGGGAGCGATAAGCGTACCTCGTATGCGTGTCGACGAACTTGGCGTCCCGTCCGGCGACCAGCACGTCGCAGGCGAGCGCGATCTCGAAGCCGGCGGTGACGGCGAACCCTGTGATCGCGCCGATGACGGGCTTGCGGCAGCGCTCCATCTGGGCGACGGGGTTGGCCGCGTCGTCCTTAACGTCGCCCTTGAAGACCTCCGCCGCCGCCGTAAGGTCGACGCCGGAGCAGAAGGCGCGGCCGCGGCCGGAGATCACGATGGCGCCCACCGACGGGTCGGCGTCGAGGCGGCGGAAGGCGCCGGCGAGGGCCACCATCATGGGGCGGGTGAGCGAGTTGAGGGACTTCGGCCGGTTGATGGTGACGAAGGCGACGCCCGACGGGTCGCGCTCCACCAGGATCAGGTCCTCCGGCGAAGACGGGTCCATCTGATCGACGGCCAGGGGGGAAGAACAAGCGATAGATGGTTGGGGCTTTTCCGGTGGTCAGAGAGAGAGAGAGTGAGCTGAGACGGGGGCGTCTTCGAAGACGTGGAAAGATTATCGCCTTTGCCCCTTCGTGATCCATCCATGGACGGGCCGTTGGCCCCGGACGATGGAGAAAATAACAAGGTCTTGCTATCTTGTG
>NW_024068417.1:75000-125000 GCF_009389715.1 Phoenix dactylifera | reverse complement strand
TTAGCACATAGTAGAGCTGTCAGAGCCATGAATTAAATTGAAAACAGAAAAGAAAGACTGATCGCGCATCGAGAACCGGTGGCCCGAGAGAGATAACCTGAGAGCAAACGGTGGACCGACGGAGAAAGCTGATGGCCGCGTACCTGTGGGTCTTCCTCCGAAGACAGCGGACGCAGGGATAAGATGAACTGCGTACCTGTGTGTGTGTCCACACACACACACACACACACGCACATTCACACACATACATACATATGTGTATACATACATACATACATATATACATACATACATATATACATACATACATATATACATACATACATACATATATACATACATACATACATATATATATATATATATATATATATATATATATATATATATATATATATATATATATATATATATATATATATATATATATATATATATATATATATACACACGTGTGGGTTTGTGTGCACGTGCATGCATGCATGTGCATGCGTGTACATCGGGACAAGAACCACGATGCACTGCAAGTAGGACGCAGCTAATGATAGCGGTGCAGCCTCGCTTAAACGTCGTTGGCAGTTTGGCATGAAGGTGACCTACGCTAAGAAGGAAGCTGGTAACAAATGCCAATCTGAACATGGGATTCTCCGAACCGTGCGTCCGTGCCTTTCAGACACCCGAGGCCTTTCAAATAGCATAAGTGAAAGCTGACAACTGTTTCTGTGTAGCTCTGTTGCACAATAGTAATGGATTTTGAGATTTATGCAGGACCTCGTGATCACTTTCCAACCTTATTGCATCATGAATCAAAATTCAAATGCAAATCTCAAAGTCCGCTCCATATTGCTCAACTACTTGCTGCTCCTGATCTTTTTTTTTTTTTGACAAATCCCTGAATTTTGGATGGTGGATGATTATGTGACACTGCATTTCCATGGTGGCCAAGGATTCTTTACTGCAAGCCATTTATGGAATAAGAAAGCATAAAAGATTGGATGGCGGGCTATGCAGCCAGTTACATTGGATTATGTTGTAACATTCTTCAATATATCCTCCGCATCAATTTTTGAATACTTTATTTTTTGATTTTCATGAATGCATATATACTCGTTTTAAGTAACTAATTCATCCGTCTTACCAAAAAAAAAAAAAAACTTTTCTGGATGAATTAGATGGTATCTTACTTCCAAACAGAGAAGATGAAGGTGCCGAAACAAAGCCACAAGTTAGCACATCATCGTCATCAAAAATATGGGTTCTTTGGATTATTCTGTTTTCCGAAGTAAGTATGCTCTGGAATACCGTAAGTATGGAAGACTCTGTGTAAAGGTTCTGCACATTCTTATATTTAACACCAACCTACAATGAGCCCGCTAAATAACTTCAAAGCTAGTTTTTTTTATGGCAGACTGACCAGACTGACAGCATCACTTAAATCAAAAGAAAACATTTGCTATGGGTAACTTCACTTGATTTCCAGGCATTTCGTTGAATAATCCATATAAATAAGAAGAAAGTTCCACTCTTGACAAGAGATCCATTCCAATAGGGAAAAAAAATTTTATGACCATCGCCTAAGCTTGAGCATGAGAACCTAATTATAAAGATGAGTTTCGCATCAATCAAGTAAATCAAAAAATAACAGAAAAAATGAAATTCTAGAAATGTTCCTTTTGGAAAAGTCTTACTAGATTATCATTTGAAAGGTAGTGATGCAACACAGTTCCACGTAGAACCATAATAAGTGACAGAGTGAGTCACCTATATAGGTAGAATTATGAAGAAAAAATACATAAGTAGAGGCATAAACTTGCTGAATGTGTAATTCAAGTGTCACTCCAGAGCCTTCCTCTGCAGACCAGAACACTCAAGCACCGACTAGTTGCCGCACATTCATAGGAAATATGTCATTCAGATCACCATCAAGCAATCGTCGTGCTATGACAATATTTGCAGCGTCAGTAGGATGGTAAGGATCCCAAAAGACATACTTTGATCGATCAGGACAAACTTTAGAAGTTGGACCGCATGGAACCAAGCCTCCAAATCGCCCTGTGAGGAAGCAGCATGCAAAATCAGCCACCTCAAAGCCTGCAGGGACGAAATCAAATTTAAGCCAATATAGACAAACAGTTTAAAAACACTGCTACAACAATTACTTTGTGATATAATACCATAATTCTTATGATTTTGGATGATGTCTGCCACAATTCGGTAGACATCGGCATACACTATAAGTGCTCCTTCAAGGTTTGATCTCAGCTCCAATACTAGATCTTTCAGCCTCTTGTTGTAGGATTGAGCCATTTGATTTGGAAACTCCACACAGTTGCTGCCAGCTGATGGATTCGTGTCCCTTTCATATGGAATACAGCCTATGGGTCCAACATTTGCCACAATGATTTTCCTAGCACCCAAGAGATATAGTCTCTACAGGACATGGTACAGAAAAAAAAATCAAGAGTTAGATGACGTTGCCATCATCATCATCATCATCATCATCATCATCATCATTGACAATAAACAACAAATTTATAACCATTTGAGAAACTTTTCCTGCCAATGATCAGGTCAGCTATAGATCATCAGTCTTAAGTTAAGAAGGATCCATAAAATAATGAAGCAGATTTTCCTGACAAGCTATAAACCAGGCATAAATCATTTTAAAACCTGGTGCCAGGTTTCTCATTTAGGTAAATTTAGACCAGTAAGGAGCTTTCTGTTAACCCAAGAAGAAGTTGGTGCCTAAGGGGACCTAGTTTATTCGTCACAAATTAAGCTCATGATGAGAAAAACCCTTACAAATTCCCCTAGATTTGGAAAGAGGTTAACATAGACATGTCATACTTCTGTAGATTTGGAAAGAGGTTAACATAGACATGTCAACAAATATATGCCTATGTTTATTGCTTATCAATAAACATAGGCATATATTTGTTGCAAAGAAATGCACAAGAAATAAACTAAGCAACAAGTGATTACCATTAATTGCATCCTGTATTTTGAGATCATGGCCTCTACAAATTCTTCTGGAGATACTACTGCTCTTTCAGGCACTGATACAACAGGAGTCAAGTAATTGTTGATCAAATCATTAGAACCAATCACGACTGAGAAGAGAGCGCTCCTTAACAGACTCAAAGCTGCAGGCATTCCAAGGCTTGAGATTACGTATTCCCTGGTATGTGCAAAGTTATCTATCTGTGCATCTAAATGAATACGTCCACCCTACAAAACATTAAGAAATCACTTTTTTAATCAAAAGATGAAACTTGTGCATAATGTATTGAGGTGAAAAGCGCTGAAAGGAATGCATTACGGACTTCACATAATAAAAAATTTGAAAATATGCAACATAGGGCATATGGGAAAAAGCGCATGTTTAGCCTTTTCTCTTTTTTTTTTCTTCTTTTCTTTCTTTCTTTTTGTTTTGAGAAATATTTTGGGAATGTCATCTTGCATGTTTGAAGCTTGAACCTCTCCCAGTCCATGCACTGAGGAGAGGTGTGCCAACCACAGGATCCTGATAGCCTGAACAAAGATGATACAAATAGCAATGTTCCAAAGTCGGGCTATCTTCTACCAAAAAAGAAAGGTTATCCATGGTATTAATTATATGCTAAAATAGAACTAGACATTGTTATTCTTGAAACAGTCATGCTATGGGATGCCAGCCATTAAAAAAAATCCTCATTCTGATAGTATGATGGTATTGGTGCAATTCACAGAAACTGCTTTGATTAACAGGGGTTTGTCAAATCACAACAAACCAAGTGAACGCCACGGTGACAAGAGGAACTGTTTTGTAACTGACTGGCGGCTCATAGCATTTGTCATGGAATCAAAATTCATCTAATACAGTGAAAAACCATTTTGAAAAAAAATGTAAATCTTTTCATAGAGTATAAAGTAGTGACCATATCTGTGACCTCTAAGCCTTATCTTCTGTACTGGGGATTGGCTCAGCAAATTTTCTCTAGTTGTTATTCTCCAATATAGGCAGTATAAATATATTCAGTCAAAAATTATGAATCGACAAGCATTTGCCCATTTGACACTTGACAGCAGCATATAGAGTTTCTGAGCATCATAACTACACGATCAATCCGTAGGAAAAGGCATGTGTGATAAATTTCACACAAAAGTAATTATAATAAATCAATCCTTTAACTAACATAACACCAGAATCATGTGTCCAAGGTTCGCCGTACCGGTACCAGACCCGTATAGTGTCGGTATAGTACGAAATTTTTTTGGCGTACCGAGTGTTGGTATACCATCCGTACCAGGTACCGGTACTAAACCAGTACGGTACGATATGTTTTATACTGTCCGGTTCAGGCCGGTACAGCATACCTTGCCTGTGTCTATCGTTCGAAGTTCCTCGGTTGTGTAATTTTCAAAAATATCAATATTACCATGCTACTTTTTTGACAATAAACAATCTTGGCTATGATATTCACTTCTTACAAAACAAAAGGAAAACAGAAGAGTCCACTTACAAAAGCATTTCCTGTATGACTAAGGATTCCTCCTGCTCCAGATGCATAATTGACGCCTTGCAGTACCGCGGGTCCAACAGTAGTTGGAGCCATATAAGGAGGAGTGAAATTCTCCAATCCCAATTCTTGACCTAAAAGGTTCAAAAAGACATGTAGTATGTAACGATTCCATCATAGAACATGAAAACAATAAGGGAAAAACATCCGAAATAGTTAATTGAATTAGCAGCTTTGCCTAGTATGTCTGCAATTGTTCGTCCATTGGTGAAGCGCCCAGTTGGCTGACGAGTTGGAAAGTCCATACCATTTGGCATGTAATTAGCCTTCGATAAAGTAACAATATAGTTATTGTTTCCAACATCAACCAATGAATCACCAAAAACAAAACTAGCAGGTGCAGCATTCATAGAGCAGGTTCTTAAAACAAAACAACCCAATATTATGGAAAAAAGGCCAAGAATGTAATGATGGTCGGAAAGATAACCCATCAGCGAGGATAAGAAGATCACAGCTAGAGGAAGGGAAAGAAAAAGTATTCTTCCTAACCAACGTTATATATTGTCAAAAGAGAGAGAAGGTAAGAAAACTGTGAAAGACGAGCTGCTTCTTTTTAGAATGGGAATGTCAAGTTTCTGCAACAGAGTTTTATCAAAAAAAGTTTACGCAACAGACAGCAAAGGCAATAGAAAGATAAAAGTTGCTCAAGCTGCTAGTTTTGTGTATCAGAGCCTTGAGATGAAGGCCATATTCTTCTGAGGAGTGAGATGAAGGCTATAGAAATCTGACTGAGAACTGAGCTGGACATGCAAAACAACAAATCTGGAGACTCTATGGAAAATAACAAAAGACTGGATCCTCGATATCCAAGGAATCTTTATGCCTCTGGGAATCTTCTCTGAGTTTGGTAACAAGAACACCAAGCATAAAATGAGGACCAAAATCGACTAACTATGCGAGGACAACATCAAAGCCAAACGCCAACATACAAGAAATACTGCCTATTGTCCCTCTTCTTTCTTCTAACTACCAAAAAATGGAATATAAAGAGCACTAAACCTACATATGTTGGTGATTTCCCGTGAAACCAAAGGAGTGAGACCCCTAAAATAACAAAAGAGACGCCTTTCTACAAAGCCCTCCAATACAAAAGGGTATATCAAATATACATCCACGAGAAGCTAGAAGTAGAACAGCAAAGGGAACTCTCAAAGCCGGCTCATTAGGCAGTTTCTTCAGAAGGGTAACGTGCAATCCAAGAATCCAACGATAAAAGGCGCCCGGGAAAGAAGACCAGAGTAACGATTCCAGAGATCACACACCCAAAAGACTCAACGCCAGGACAGGGGCTGCGCATACCCGCTGCCTTCCATTTTATCATGGGAGGAAGGGGAGAGGAGACGAGCATTAAATGTGAGGCGGGATCACCACCTACCCGTGAGATGATCCATCTCGAGTGAGGAAAAGAGTGGGAGCTCTGAGCCTACGGCCTTAGGCAAATGGCTCGTTTAATGGAGCGACCGGGGGGCAGATAAGTGGGGCGGCGAGAGGATTCCACCCCCCCAAGATGTCCTCTGTTGCCCATTATGGCGGGATATTTACTTTGTGCGATCGCCGGCGCGGTCCGACACCCTTGTCGCCGTTGGTCAAGCCCCCCTACAGAGCATTCAATCTTCGGCCTGACGCGAACCAACGGTCGACTTATTTTAAACTTAAACAGCCAACGGCCACCAACCTAGCCACTCTTAACTTTGTGCAAAAAGCCGCTTCTTGCAATCAGCGCTGTGCCGAGAGGAAGCACGCCGCGGAGGGTGCCGCCCGTTGTTCGGCGCATTGGGACTATGATCAGCGTTGGGGTTGCTTTTTAGCCAATCACCCGTTCTTTTCTAACTCTATGAGCTAGAAAAGAAAAATTATCTAGAACGCTCAAAAATTTATTTTCTGGTTTTCTTGGAGGTATCCATGCAAAAATTATATAAATTATTTATTAAAAAAAAAGTATGAAGTGATTGAGAGTAGAGTCTCATTGTTTAGGTCTGTCTTAATGGAGGAGATGGGTGTCAGCATGGGTCTAAAATGGGAGAACAATTCAATGGATGGATGGATTTTAATGCTGTGAGGGTCGAATCCATGTTCTCAGTGATGGGATGGGCATTGCTTGTTTGTAAGGATATTAATGAGCCTGATTTCAGATCTGGGCAGATGCAATTCAAGGGGCCAACTGAGGATCTGGACCAGAAACCGGGATGAATTTGATTTGACGGACAGCAAGAATTCTCTCCTCAATAAATTGTGGGTTTTACCCTCCTTTGTATACATATATATATATATATATATATATATATATATATATATCAGAAAAAGAAAGGAAAATATGTTGCTAGGATTATGGGGATGTTGCGATTATGATTGGTTGCACTTGATGGATTTTATTGACCAAATAAAGGAGACTTCAGATTGTTTTTTGGATTTTTTATATGTGATTAGATTATGACAAAAAAAGGTAAATCAACTGGAGGTTATTCATCAGTCATCACAAGTTCCCAACAACCTTACCATGATATCATAACGATAATGAAAAGGTCATGCTAGTATTATAAAAAATGTCATGATGACATAGTGACCATATAAGTAAGAAAATTTTATGAAAATCTATTTGCCCTGTATTGTAAAGAGTGATGCTCCAAGACCCAAACCTGGAATCAAGAAGAAAAAAAAAACCCTTGAAATAAAGGAAAAAACCTTAACAATTTTGAATGCCACGAGACATACCGCGATTAGCAGAATACATGTTATATTCCGGTGTAAAGTGCGAATACTGTAATGTGGTTCTTGAAGCTTTTCTTTCTTTTTCTTTTCTTTTTATTTTTATAGGAGGTTTGAGTTCTTGTAAAAGGCTCGAGATTGAATATTGTTATGAATGTATGAGCATGTTTCAGGCATCCAAAGATTAGAAATCAAAAATCTATTCCTAAAACTTGTTTTCTAATAAAGGATGTAATCTATTCTTACGAGGAATTACATCTGGTTGCATGCTAGATTATCCTTACGTCCATGCAGCGAAGGCAGTAAGGCACATATTTGTCCTTGTGAAACTATACGATCGAGAACTATGATCTTGGCAGATTTTGCTTTGATACTGTGGGCTGTGCAACTGTGGATTCTGTAGTGAAAAATATAGCCCGCAGTTCATTAAATCGGAAGTGCATGCAATGAAGGTAAAAACCGACCGCTCCTTTCCTAGAACGCCTGCCAGATTTTTTATTTACTTTGTCGAGGATGACAGGCTGCCTAGTTGTTATATGCCTTCAAACCAAGCTATTAAGTAATCCAATTTAAGATTGCCTGCATCTTGTCGACGCAGACTTGGACGTTCTCATTTATTGCCAAGAATCCCTCATGTAACCCCTCCTGTAAAACCCAATAGCAAGAAATCCAAGCTAAACATGCGCTACTATTTGAGGTTGTCGACAAGTTTGGTGGTGATCTGTTTGTTTATTCTGTTTACCGTATCATTTCCCTTGCATGGTTGGTGTTCGTGGATGTCTCTGACGGGAAGAACTTCGGCTGGTTCTTAGGTTGTAAGGAGTTGTAAGTGACAGCAATGAGAACAAGAATTTAGGTTTGCAGCTGATGAAGGAAATATTGGTCATCTCAACCTTGAGTTGGACCTTACTTAGAGCAAACGACTTTGGTATGGATCGATGTGCTATTCTGGTAGGTCCAATATGGGAATAACACTGAAAATTATTGCGTGAATAGCAACGACGGTTGTACTAGTACAATAGTTAATACACGATCTGTGTGGTTATCGCCAAATAATAATCATGAAGAGCTGTTTCGGTTAGTTGTTATAATGCAGTTATGGTATGATACTGCCTGATAAATTAGGTAACAGACTCCACGCGCATCTTATATATAGGGACGACCCAGAGACCCTTAGGTAAGCCATCTCCACTTACTTTTTCTCTCTTCCACTGTTTCTCTAGATCTCTGACTTAATCATTGGAGGTCCCTCGTCGAAAATCTTTTGGCAAGTGGACTTCTTTGCAAATATGTCTCGCCTTCCAATAAGCAATCTTATCCGTTCTAGTTTCAGGTTCAAAGTAGTCGAGTTTTCTCTCAATGTCTACTATTGCTTGACTACCAAAAAGGATGCTTCATTAGATAGGGTTCTAATTATAAAACTCAGCAAGTGGTTGAGGGTTTCGTCGCTAGTTGGTCCAAGGATCAGGAGGTTGAGGGCAAAGATGAAAAACAACAAGTTAGAAGTTCAATTGGATCGATATTGAGCCGTTTTGTTTTTAGAAAGAGATCGAAGCACAAAAGTGAGAACAGCAAATTTTCGAACCGATAGAAAAGAAAAAAAAACTAAATATATAATTCTAAGATACCTGTTCTCTTGATCCATTTTTGTTGCAACCAATCAAACTCCGATTCAATTACTAATAAAATGGCCAGGTTCTACTAGATCACTCTTTACCAACTAGGGTAGCTGTGAGCACCGAAACATCATCTTGTAGGGTAGGTTTTTGTAGTAACAACAGTTAGTTAGCTAGTATTATAATTGTCACGCCCCCGTCCCGAGATCGCGGGCCGGGGGTCGCACCAACCGCCGCACACCCGTAGGAAACTCTCCCCACGAGCATGCAAGGCATCTAAACCAAACACCTCAATTATGCAATTCTAAAATAATTTAACTGAATAAATACAATCTTATTCCATTGACTAACTCAAGTCATAAGGTCTCACAAGTCTAAATACGCAGCGGAATAATCATTTACCAACATGCAGAAACCTAGTTCTTAAAATAACAAAAGTCCACCAATCATAATAAATGTCCATAATAACAAATCAACTTAAATAACCCTAATCTAAGATAACTTGTGCCACAATCCTTCTAGTCGCTCTCCCCAATTTGAATCCCCAATAGATTAGTTCTCGAAATCTGTAAAACAATAAGAGATAATATAATAAGCTAGACAACCCAGTAAGTAATGAACACTCTAGCTAGATAAATCAAGCAATAATATGTGAAAATAAATAAATATGCAGTTCCAAAGTATAAGTCAAATATTTCTTGAATTCATAAGATTCTTTTCGCGGTTTCAAGATTCTTTCATATATTCAATTTATCATGTCGATCCTGGACTATGACCACATGTTCCCTGTGGCAGGGTCATCAACACCGACTAATCTTCTTGCGGTGAGTCCTTCAGGACAGTCAATTGCCAACGTATCTGCCCCCATTGGCGGGGTCCTCAACATAGCCAGGTCGATAGTTCAGTTTGTTCTCTATTTCATATTCCAGTTATATAAAAGAAAACGTACCGTGTCAAACCAAATGTTGTTCATATCTTAATTTCTTTCAATTTATAAGATCCAACTCAACAGCCAGGAACCATGACCACATGTTCCCTGTGGTAGGGTCATATCACCGACTATTCTTCTTGCGATACCAATGTATTAGCCCCCATTGGCAGGGTCCTCAACATAGCCCGACTGCAAGCCTGAATCTATTTCAAGTCATAATCTTTTCTTACATTATATTTAATGTTCCAAACCAAAGGGTACAATGTTAGAGTAATTAAACACAATTTGAACCAGAAGCAAATACGTCCAATCAGAATCATACAATATTCTAAAATACACATATAATCCATGCATTAAATTCGAAATCACAAACAATTCAATTCGTAAAACATATACATAGTTTGCCGATAAATCTAGTAAAGAGGTTCATCACTTACCTTGCGAACGCGATCCACAACAAATCCAATTAATTCCGCAAATCCCTCGCAGAACCTAATATTCAAAAACCATATTTTCTTTTAAAATTCATCACAATATATATATATAAAACCTAAATTTTAACATTCTCCCAGGACCGACCCTGCTGAAGTGTCTAGCACCCCGAGTTCGGGTTCGGATCCGGGTTCATACCCGTAAACCACCCTTCTTTTATATATATATATTTTTTTTTTCTTTTCTTTTCTTTTCTTTTTTTCTTTTCTTTTCTTTTTCTTCTTTCTTCTTTTCTCTTTATTCTTTCTTCTTTTCTCTTTATTCTTTCTTCTTTTCTCTTTTCTTTTTCCCTCTTCTTTTTCTTCTTTCTTCTTTTCTCTCCCGATTCCCTTCTTCTCCTTCGGTGAAACAGGTGACCCCATGACCCCCTGTCGCCGCCCCCTCTTCTCTCCTCTCGATCGAACCCAAGGCGGCCGCGGTGGCCGGCCTTGGCAGCGGCAGGAGGTGGCGGAGCAAGCCCGGCCACCCCCGGCGACTGGCGGCGGCGAACACGCCGACGGCTAGGGCAAGCCGTTTTGGACCCAAATCCGGCGATCGGCCGGCCCCAACCACCACACATCGTGGCCAAGCATCAGAAGAAAAGGAGAAGAAGGTGAGAGATTCTTACCTCAGCCCCGACGAAGACCGGCGCCTCCCCCTCTCCGACGGAAAAGAAGAAGAAGACCCCCCCCTTCGTACTGACAAAAATGAAGAAGAAGGAGAAGAAGAAGAAACCCAACTGGCCCCTTTCTCCCCCACTCTCTCTTTCGACGGCTCTTCTCGGTGGCCGCAAGGAGGAGAGGAAGCCCTAAAAACAGGGCTTCCTTCTTCTTCGGGATGGAAACAAATCCATCCCGTCGCCTCACGTGCGTTGCATGTGAGGCTGAGATTTTGGGACTGGGCCGGTCACTTGGACCGGGCCCAGTTCTAGGGTTTTACAATAATGCTGCAGAATCTCATTAAAAAAAGCTAGCAAAAAAATATTAATTAAATATTTTAACCCATGTTTTTCTCAAAATAAAATAAAGCAACGTTGTAGTTTTATAGATGATTCATGCTTCCACTAATGCATGGACTGGTTTCTTACACGGCTAATCTAAAAGGAAGAGGTGTGTGCCAGCCCCAGACCCGGACCCAGGCAGAAATTTTCGCCATGCAAGCTGGCTGTTCGACATCACCTTCAAACTTTTATCCTTATCCCTTCTGCTCTTTGGATACCAACCTCATTTTAGTTTGCCGTCTTCGATTCTCTATTTCTTTCTCGGCAGATCAAGGTGTTTGCTTGGAACTGGTCATGTACAGAAACCATTTTGTGCTGGGTGTTTCCCGGCACCTCCGGCTTTCCATTTTGTTATGCCAAGGAAATGAGTGGTGGATCCACAACCGTTTTTTTAAAAAGAAAAAGAAAACAAAGAAAATATATAAATGCGAGTACTCTCTATGTGCGCTTGTGCAAGTAAAGAATTTATGGCGGGCCATGCTGGCTGTTAACGCAAAATACCAGACTTGAAGTGCAAAAGTTTACTACTCTCTCTCTATCTTATTTATTAATATTTAATGACATGTCATACAGATGAAGAATTTTTCCTCTTAGACTTGCATGGGCGATGCAAATACACATACACTGAAGAAAAAAAAAAAAAATAAAGAGTGATAACAGCGCCCTGGCATGGCTGTATGCCTATCATGCGTGGAATATCAAAACACTGTTTCCTTTGCTGATATTTTCCTTTCGGGCTCGTTTGGTTCGCGGAAAAAGAAGGAGGAAAGTGTGGTCAAGGGAAAAGTAATGAGATGCCTCTTGTTTGGTTGGAGTTTTCAAAGGAGAGAAACGGAAAAGTTGCATTTTCATTGGAATATGATTCTCACATTTCATGGGAAAGACTTTTCTATAAGAAACATGGAAAAGTTACTTTCCCACGAGGCGGAAATCACTTTATTTTTATTTTTTTCCAAAAAGATCCTTCAGCATTAAAGAAGCATTAAAGAGGCATTAAAGACCTAATTTTTATTAAGGGTATAATAGGAATTATACATAACTTTTTTAGGAAAGTGGATGGTCAACCAAACATAAACATTTTGGAAATCTATTACTTTTCCATAGTCAATTAAACATGCCAAAAGTATTTTCCTAGGTATCCTCTTCCTTGAAATTTACTTTCCATGAATCATATTCCTATGAGAAAAAATGCTTCCCGCAAACCAAACGAGCCCTTCATTTCTTACGCCTAGGAATTTTTCATAAGTCTATGCTTCTTTATGCTTAGTTTTATGTTACGAGGAAGTATTTCTCCATCGAAAGAGCATAGAATCAGCTGGTAATTAACCGCATTTTGTTGGCAGATTGGGTGTGAAATTAAGAAACTCTCACATATGCAGCATGATGTGCATCTTCAAGGATTTGGGAGACCATGATGTGCAGCATGATGTGCAGCATTCTACGCATCTTCAAGGATTTGGGAGACCATCTTCCCAACTAAGCAGTTTAGACGTGTTGCTGGAAATTAGACCCAGGAGCGACCGCGGGCTGAGGAGAAGGAGCTCCGGCAGGTGGTGCATCAACGGACTGCGTCCTCCAAGGGACCTACAAGAAGCCGGTGGCCTGAGTATCCGATGCCGGCCCTCCGATGCTTAAGTCAGAGGGAGGTTTTTTCTGGAAAGAGAGAGAGAGTCTCCCAATGGAAAAATATGATCCCCTTTTTATAAGAGGGGTGTGTAAGTTACCTGTGATGTGATTGTGCGAATTAATGAGTTACCGTCATGATTGGACATGATCGTGTGAATTAATGAGTTGCCGTAGATGATTAGACGAGATCGTGTAAATTAATGAGTTGCCATAGATGACCTAAAATTTTGGGCCGGCTGGAGGTCCGTTGAGATCGTGCGCATTTAATCGTTGACAGTCGCTGGGGCGGAGATCGCGGGATTGGATCCCGGATGAGGAGAAGAGGGGCTTGATTTCCGGTGGAGTGGAGAGGTCTACTTCGTCCTTTGACTGGGTCTCCTTTGGGCTTGAGGTCGATCGGGCTCAGTTTAACCGAGACTAAGGCCACAAGGCTGCGAGCTCTGAGGTCGGGCGCGCTGAGGTCGGGCGCCCTGAGGTCGGGTGCCTTGAGGTCGGGCGCGCTAAGGTCGGGCGCTTTGAGGGTTGCTGTCGTTGTACTTGTCATTACGTGCCGGCGATGTATCCGCGTGTTTTGGGCAATTCATTTTTCCCCCAACAAGATCGTTGCAAGAAACTCTTATCCATCATCTCTTCTTTATTGCAACCCTCGCTAGCTACGACCCTAACGATCGCTGCCATACTTCTTCTTTTTAATCTTTTTCTCACCTGCTTTTGTACATAAACTTTTCCATCAATTAATTTGTGGGGAGTATTTCATTTCCTCCATTTCTTTCTTTTAAAGAGAGGGGGGAGAGAGAGAGAGAGAGAGAACCTTGATCAGATCAGTCCCTGTTGGACATAAACTTTCTTGTAAACTTCTATTTATGTGGAACAAAAATTTTATTAATCGTATGTCGTTTCCGGGTTCATCCACTGCTCGTTCTTTCTTTATACCTTTCCAAATTACTCTTATGCATGCAAATGTATACAAATTATCACTAAATTCTTACGATATGAACTTACCAATGCACTGCCGCATTTCTTAATTATTTTCTACTGAATTCCTCCTGTCACACCTCCGCCTGCGCGAGGCACGTGAGGCACCTAGTGCCCACATGGGGACCACATGAGGGGGGAACACGGGGCTCCCCTGCCAGATATTGTCCGGTTTTGGGGCTTCACGCAAGCGTCCTTCACCACTCCTCCGTTTTGTTTTCCTCCCAAAACGCGTCTGCAGGATTTGGAGACACCCGCCTCATATGCCCAGGCTCTGAAACGAGTCTTTCCGATGTGGGATTATTGGGCCTCACACCCTTCCCACCATCGGACAAGAGCCGTCCTTGGCTCTGATACCAAATGTCACGCCCCCGCTTCTGCGAGGCACGTGAGACACCTAGTGCCCACGTGGGGGCCACATGAGGGGGGAACACGGGGCTCCCCTGCCAGATATTGTCCGATTCTGGGGCTTCACGCAAGCGTCCTTCACCCCTCCCCGGTTTTGTTTTCCATCCAAAACGTGTCTGCAGGATTTGGAGACACCCACCTCATATGTCCAGGCTCTGGAACAAGTCTTTCCGATGTGGGACTATTGGGCCTCACACCCTTCCCACCATCGGACAAGAGTCGTCCTCGGCTCTGATACCAAATGTCACGCCCCCGCCTGCGCGGGGCACGTGAGGCACCCAGTGCCCACGTGGGGGCCACATGAGGAGGGAACACGGGGCTCCCCTGCCAGATATTGTCTGGTTCTGGGGCTTCACGCAAGCGTCCTTCACCCCTCCCCGGTTTTGTTTTCCACCCAAAATGCGTCTGCAGGATTTGGAGACACCCGCCTCATATGCCCAGGCTCTGGAACGAGTCTTTCCGATGTGGGACTATTGGGCCTCACACCCTTCCCACCATCGGACAAGAGCCGTCCTCGGCTCTGATACCAAATGTCACGCCCCCGCCTCTGCAAGGCACGTGAGGCACCTAGTGCCCACGTGGGGGCCACATGAGGGGGGAACACGGGGCGGGTGTGAGGCCCAATAGTCCCATATCGGAAAGACTCGTTCCAGAGCCTGAACATATGAGGCGGGTGTCTCCAAATCCTGCAGACGCATTTTGGGTGGAAAACAAAACCGGAGAGGGGTGAAGGACGCTTGCATGAAGCCCCAGAACCGGATAATATCTGGCAAGGGAGCCACGTGTTCCTCCCTCATGTGGCCCCCACATGGGCACTAGGTGCCTCACGTGCCTCGCAGAGGCGGGGGCGTGACATTTGGTATCAGAGCCAAGGACGGCTCTTGTCCGATGGTGGGAAGAGTGTGAGGCCCAATAGTCCCACATCGGAAAGACTCGTTCCAGAGCCTGGGCATATGAGGCAGGTGTCTCCAAATCCTGCAGACGCGTTTTGGGAGGAAAACAAAACCGGGGAGGGGTGAAGGACGCTTGCGTGAAGCCTCAGAACCGGACAATATCTGACAGGGGAGCCCCGTGTTCCCCCCTCATGTGGCCCCCACGTGGGCACTAGGTGCCTCACGTGCCTCGCAGAGGCGGGGGCGTGACATTTGGTATCAGAGCCGAGGACGGCTCTTGTCCGATGGTGGGAAGGGTGTAAGGCCCAATAGTCCCACATCGGAAAGACTCGTTCCAGAGCCTAGGCATATGAGGCGGGTGTCTCCAAATCCTGCAGACACGTTTTGGGTGAAAAATAAAACCGGAGAGGGGTAAAGGATGCTTGCGTGAAGCCCCAGAACCAGACAATATCTGGCAGGGGAGCCCCGTGTTCCCCCCTCATGTGGCCCCCACGTGGGCACTGGGTGCCTCACGTGCCCCGCGCAGGCAGGGGCGTGACACCTCCGAGTTATCAAGATCCTTTTTTCTTATGATTCCAAGCAAGATACCTTTTTTTGCAAGAGTATCACATATTTTTCAGTGATTGTTAAATTCATACAATGGACATAAAGCTATCGCCTGTTCTATTTTTTATGCAAACTAATTAACTGACTAACCAGTTCCTTTTCTCTTACTCTCCTTCTAGCTAGATTGTGGTAGATCTAAATGTAGATTGTGGCAGATCTAAATGAACAGGTGGTGGATGGCACCGTATATATACCAACTGTGAAGTTAAGCGATACACAACATGCCTACACGCCTCTCAAGCTACAACATTCCTCTTGTCTGAAATTTTTAGCTCATGTCAAGTTCATAAAAAGAGGTTACAATATCTATAATGCGAGCCTGCATTGTGATTTTTGCACTGATCACACCAAGAACGCGGCCTTGGCTGTTGCCACGGTGGCCTCCATGGATGAAGCAGGCATCCTTGAATAAGGTATTCAGCTACTGCATCGAGTTATGGAACAAGTTGTATACCTTCATGTACATTAATATACTCATTTAGTTTAAATTTCGTATAATAAAGTGGGTGGCTATTTCTCTTCATCCCAAAAAAAAAAATTATGGAACATGTTAATTACCATAGACATCAATTTGGATACTAGTCTGACTCTAAATATATAAATCCTGATAACAGTGGCCAATTGATAGCAACTTCAAATAGGTTTGGTTATGGAAAGATAATACCCGTTTAATATTTATTAAGATGCAAGCTCTGTGCTAACCTACCATGTGCTCCCTGAAGTTGTTTCATGATTAGATTTAACTGTTCTTTAAAGATACAGTACCCCTCTACCCGAAAAAAAAAAAGCAGTATAATCCCTCTACTTCTGCTCTTTTATTCTGATTTGGTTGTGCTGTATCTCGACCACTGCTGGATCTGCTATGATCTCGAAGTTCATCACCGTCCACCAGTCCTCGAAGGGGACTTTTGGAAAAGTCCAAGCTGGAATTGATACAAAAATATCCATATCTGTGTTCGTATTCATATCCATATCCATATTCATTTTTCTTTGATAGGTATGGATACGAACATGGATATTGGTTGGATACTTGAATTTCTATGTAGATTCAGATAAATTTAGATATGAAAATAGATCCAAATGGATATTATACGATCCACTTTTATGCCCATGTAACACTCTCTTCTCTTGCTATATGCTCGCTTGATTATTTTGTTTGAACTCTCTGGCCCATTGGATTGTGTTTTGGTTTGGGCCGTTTGACATGAACGGTCGGGCAGGAGCTCAATTGATTTGATTGGAAGTGCATTAAGGAGTGGTCTAATGCCAAAAACTGTCCGTATTTAGCGAACAAGTTTTATGGGTAACACCAGGAACCACTCCAAGCCTCATCTAATTTTGTGAGGTCCATATGTTGAAGTTTGGTTAGTCTAGGCACATGAGTCTTATCTAATCCCGACCTTGTCAAGCCAATCATGAATAGGGGTGATTGGAAGATAGATCTTCTCTAGACTAAGTTGGGACTAGAAAGAATCTCGATCTGGATCTGAGCCTAATGGATCGAGTTCAACCCAATGATACTTGGTTAAACATGTTCACTGTCTAGTAGAAATGTTTCAGACAACACCGTATCAAATTTAATGGATTTAGATTGAAAACTAGGCTTGATATAGATTTATGCTAGATGCATGTTAAATAGATCTGTTTCTGGACTTATGCCGTCATGCATCTATCCTATTAAACCAAATGAAAGTGCTCTCTTATTTTCCGGAGTCAAGAAGCAAATGGTTCTATTTCAGATGACCTGCACTGGGCTGAAAGCTAGGAGCTAGTAGCAAAGTTGCATCCATATAATTTAATTGGTTTCACTAAACATAACTTAATCAAAATATAGATAAATATAAATTTTAACATTTATGTTGCATCCATTCAAAAACTTAGGACCGTTTGGTATTGTTTTCACTTTTTTATATGAAAAATAAATTATTTGTCAAATTGGACGTGATCATCCTTACTATTTCTTGCATGTATCATGTATGTCTTGGATATCATGATCAGATAATCACATGTATACGACATATGTTCATGTCCCAAAACCGAAGAAATTACAATTGGATGAGGCTAGACCCACCATGGCACCACAAATGTTGCTAGTTAGCTGAGGCCTGAGCAATTTTCTTATGAACAAGTGGACGAGGCTAGACCCACCATGGCACCACAAATGTTGCTAGTTTTCACTTTGCACCAAAACCTTTGCTCTATCTTAGTGCTATTTGTTGACAGATTACAGGATCTTAAACAGTCGGCTTTAAACAGCTCCCGTGTTTCCCTCTCGGCCTCTGGAAGCCAGAGAACAAAGCAACCGGCGTTAACGATAGAGCTTTTCTTATACCCCTCTTCTTCCTCCGGGAAGGGTCATCCCGCAGGGTGAAAAACATGGCAGCGTCCTCATTGTGTCATCTCTTCATCTCGTCGTGGGCCGCCGTTGCGGTCTTCATCCTCTCCCTCTCTTCCATCCTTGGAGGAGCCATTTCCGTAAAAAGTACAGACATCATCCAAGGTCCTCTCCTGACTTCCAAGATCGCTACCAACCGCACCATCCTTGTCGGTCCGAAGGAGGAGTTCCAATCGGTGCAGGCCGCCATTGATGCAGTCCCTGACGGGAATTCCCAGTGGATCATCATCCACCTCCGTGCCGGAATCTACAGGTAGATATATAACCATAGAATTATGATATTATACCGTGCAAGTCATTGCCTAACTCAAGTCCGAATGACAGAAACCATTGTCTTTCTAAAACAAATGGCGTTCGAGTTAGAATTATGAGACACAAAATGCCTGGGTTCTAGGTGTGAGCAAAATGTAGATATATCTAGGTTGATTTATACTTTTACACCATATGATATTATTCTTGAAGGTAGAATTCAAGCAAAGACGTGTATGGATCAGTTATGCGCCACATGTACTTAAGACTTCTTCATTTTTCTTACATCGATCCCTGCAATGTTTGTTGGCATGATCATGGGCAGAGAGAAGGTTGTAATCCCAGAGAGAAAGTCATATATATTCCTAAGAGGAAATGGCAAAGGAAGGACCGCCATCCTTTGGGATGAGAGCTGCAATAACAACACAGAGTCCGCATCCTTCTCTGTCTGGGCCGACAACATCATCGTGTTCGGCATTAGCTTCAAGGTTCATCTCTGTTTTTTTTCAAGTTCTAGTCCACCTAAACATTCGCCTCCATGATTACAGTTACGATAGCTATCTCCAAAACCTAATCGAAGAGTTAAAATGACGCGTATGACAGAATGATGCTCTGGTTGGTGCTCCTGATGCTCCATTCAAGCAGTCGGTGGCAGCCATGGTGGCTGGAGATAAGGTGGCTTTCTATCATTGTGCCTTCTATAGTGCCCACAACACCCTCTTTGATCACAAGGGCAGGCATTACTACGAAAGCTGCTACATCCAAGGCAACATTGATTTCATCTTTGGCCGTGGCCAGTCAATCTTTCAGGCAAGTCTATGATCTCATGAAGGTGGCGCTGTATCTTAACTAAGACCATAAATAAACTTGAAATATCTTCTGATTCATGTTTTTTTTTTGAGGGAAAAAAAATCTTATGATTTGACTTAATTATACATGAGAAAGTTTACGTCTACTAACCACCACCATCATCATTATCATCCAAGTCTTCTGCCATTAAACTGCGTCGGTTTTGCAGCACAAAGTCAAAGAAGAATAGAAAGGTTGAGCAAATTTACAGCCGATTGCCACCTTGATTAATATATGGAATTCCATCCTGTTACGCATCCTGGAATTATGTATAAATTACTTAGGACATAAAACAGATTAGAACTTTTCAAATCTTAAAATATGACAGGTCCCTGAAAAGACCAAAGTAAATTTGCATCCAACTGCTGAGAGTTGAATGTTGCCGGTCCTATTGGTGCTTACATACACTTTCACGTATATATTCCATTTATAAGCAAATATATGTGACCATGCAATATCTTGCTAGACACTTAGCTTGCCAGTAAGGTTGAAATTTTAGTAAATGGAAGACTAATTGATTATTTATAATATTAAACACTTCTGCTGAACTTTAATCAAATCCTTTCATATTAAGGAATCAGATGTCTGTTTTTTATAATACAATTCAGGTCTAGTCTTTACCTTCCTGTCTCCTCCCGTTTGTAACACTCCTCCGGCCATGAATGCAGAGCTGCGAGATCTTCGTTCTCACGGATCGAAGGACAAAAATTCTTGGCTCAATCACAGCTCAAAACAGACAGTCTGCAGATGAAGACAGCGGCTTCGTGTTCTTGAAAGGCAAGATATATGGCATTGGCAATGTCTACTTGGGTCGAGCTAAAGGAGCTCACTCTCGGGTCATTTTTTCCAAGACCTATCTCTCCAAGACCATTACTCCTGATGGCTGGACCCACTGGAGCTACGATGGCTCCGCCAAGTAAGCGCCTGCAACCCTCGATGCACTCCTCGACCTAAACATATACTGATATATATATCTCGCCATCATACAGACATTATATATTGCCTTGATATAAAAATCTGAGTCATTGCAAACGAAGGCTTTAAATCACTAGGTTTGGTTGGTGCAAGCCACTTAGAAATTTCTTTTGGTTTGTGCAGCCATCTACTCCATGGAGAGCACGACTGCCATGGACCAGGTGCAGACACGGCTCAACGTGTCCCATGGGCACGCCAACTCACTGACGAGGAGGCTGCTCCATTCATAAGCATTGATTTCATCAATGGGAAGGAATGGCTGCCGGCATACTATTATTGAAGACCCCTTGTCATCATTACTAGCTCCATGTAATTCATACATGATGTATGGTTCTTTTTTAAAAAAAAACAAGGTTAATTACCATGGTAATGTTAGCTAGAAATAATGCATGAATTTGGCAGCGGCTTACTATTATTGATCAAGACTGCATGCCTCCATTACTAGGTCTATGTAATTCATTTAAATGTCATATTCTTTGACAAGAAAATTGGTACCATGGTAATCATAGCTGGAAATAGTGCATGAATTTATTACTTCTTATGCGTTTCGTTTTGCTCTTTGTATTTATTATAGTAGTTCTAGTGAGAATATGATCATGAAGTCACATTAATTAGTGATGGCGATCGATGAATGGAAGCTAGACATCAAGCAAAAGGTATTTATTCAGAAAAAAGAGGTGGCTATTAATATGCTTGGCCTTAGAAGGTGCCAGCTAGCCTGCTATAGAGTCTCATGTTGGTTCTATCAAATATAGTTAGAACCAAATTCCATCTAAATAGGGTTGGGGTCGATCTAAGTTCACCAGTAGACTACAAGCTCGTATATCCAAATGATGCAAAATGGAGAGGCAATAGAATAAAAAAATCTATCAACAATCTTCATAAGATTTCAACAAGATCAATTTTTAGACTTCTAGAAATTCTGAAGTGCACATGCATGGCTGCATTTTCCACAATTAAATATACTAACATTGCTGCAAGTGCTTCGTTTCAAAAGAGAAAAAAAAAACGTAATAAAAGGACAGTCTGGCCTTAAAACTTCTTTCATTAAATATAGTAGATAAGCATGAAAGATGGTTGAATCCTACCATGCACAATATGAACCAATGTTATTATGAAATAAATATGTTGGTAACGGCCATAGTATTACGTTATTTTGGACATCCCAGACAAGAAATATATCAAAGATACCGGCACACAAATCATCGACCAAGGTGCAAATATAATAATCACTCCGTTAATTTAAAATTATTAGGCTAGGAGATTTATTCCCCCGCGTAGCTTAAGTACATTACGTATGCATACGTGGTTCTCTCTAGGCTTTACTTTGAGGAAGCTAGTAAATATTCTTAGAAGCCACCCCCGCCGCCTCCTCCCAATCCTCCACCACCGCCGCCTCCAGCTCCACCACCGAAACCGCCGCCTCCTCCTTCACCACCTCCGAATCCTCCACCGGCGCCACTTTCGCCTCCGAAACCTCCACCTGAGCCACCTCCAACTCCTCCGCCTTCGCCGCCGCCGCCGCCGAGTCCTCCACCGGCTCCACCCCCACCACCAGCCCCTCCGCCAGCTCCGCCACCAATCCCACCACCCTTGCCTCCTCCAAAGCCACCACCAGTACCGCCGCCGCCGCCAACCCCTCCACCAGCTCCGCCGCCGCCGCCAGCGCCTCCACCAGCTCCACCTCCAAAGCCACCCCCAGCACCGCCGCCGCCGCCAGCCCCTCCACCAGCTCCACCACCAATCCCTCCACCAGCTCCACCACCTTTGCCACCTCCAAAGCCACCACCAGCACCACCTCCACTGCCAGCCCCTCCACCAGCTCCACCACCAGCTCCACCACCTTTGCCACCTCCAAAGCCACCACCAGCTCCACCACCTTTGCCACCTCCAAAGCCACCACCAGCACCACCTCCACTGCCAGCCCCTCCACCAGCTCCACCACCTTTGCCACCTCCAAAGCCACCACCAGCACCACCTCCACTGCCAGCTCCACCACCAATCCCTCCACCAGCTCCACCACCTTTGCCACCTCCAACACCAATCCCTCCACCAGCTCCACCACCTTTGCCACCTCCAAAGCCACCACCAGCACCACCTCCACTGCCAGCCCCTCCACCAGCTCCACCACCTTTGCCACCTCCAAAGCCACCACCAGCTCCACCACCTTTGCCACCTCCAAATCCACCACCAGCACCACCTCCACCGCCAGCCCCTCCACCAGCTCCACCACCTTTGCCACCTCCAGATCCACCACCAGCTCCACCACCTTTGCCACCTCCAAATCCACCACCAGCACCACCTCCACCGCCAGCCCCTCCACCAGCTCCACCACCAGCACCAGCTCCACCGCCAGCCCCTCCACCAGCTCCACCGCCAGCCCCTCCACCAGCTCCACCACCTTTTCCACCTCCAAAGCCACCGCCAGCACCACCGCCGCCACCAGCACCGCCGCCAATACCTCCACCACCACCTTTGCCACCTCCAAATCCACCACCAGCACCGGCACCACCGCCACCTCCTACCCCTCCACCAGCGCCACCACCAAAACCTCCACCACCACCTTTACCACCTCCAAACCCACCACCAGCACCGCCACCGCCACCAAACCCTCCACCAGCTCCACCACCAATCCCCCCGCCACCACCTTTACCACCCCCAAATCCCCCACCACCTCCAACTCCACCACCATGACCAAGGCCTCGAGGCCCTCGACCAGCCCCACCGCCGGCGCCTCCTCCGAAGCCACCACCACCTCCAAGTCCATCCTCACCACCAAGAAGGAAATCTTTCTCTAACTGACGCCCTTGGGCCAACCCCACGACCATGACCAGGGCCATCACCAATAGCCCCAGTCCCCCCAAACACTTCATAAGCCTTCCCATCTTCTCGCTACAACTCCAGCACTTAACACTTCCGGGGCTGAAGCCTGAGTTAGTACGGTGTATATATAGACTGAGAATTAAATGCTGCCATGCTGGTTGGTGGAGCTCTCACTGAATCCGTTATTCGTTCTCGCCGCGTAAAGTTAGCCAGTGACGAACAGCTCAGCCCCACTTGGCCACCGGAAGATCAGCCCCATTTGACAATGCGCCGTCCTTTTTAATGCACGCGCTCCTCCCAACTAACTCGATATTCCCCTTGGCCACCGTCGCCCGATCTTGGGCTCCTGCTCCCCCACGTTGTCGGGTTTATGCATGCATGGATGCCATCATGCGTGATTTTTTTTTTTTTCTTCTTCTTAAAACGGATAGATTATATTTGACGCGTACGTATGCGTCCACTAAAAATTAAAAAATAAAATATTTTGAAATGCCCAAAGCAACTAGCCGTTCTATCAAAATGACAGACCACATAAGCAGCTATCCAATCTGCAGCTCCGTTGGCTTTTCAAAAAATATGTTTGGTCTGAAATATCCCTCCATCCTTCAATATTATCTAGATATCTCGGAACAATGGGTAGTCACAGTCGTTACCCCTTATACCCCGTGATCTGTTTTGTTTGTCATGCACAACTTGTTACAAGCGACGTGCACCGTGTATTATACGGCATGCATTTGTAAACCCTCTTATTTGATGATTGTCCATCCCTTGATGCATGCCTAGCTACTCATCTTTCGATGGCGGCCATCTACAGCACCGTTATGATGAGAGGGACGGAAGAAGTCAATTGGACGGTCGTGGACGGAAGATGTCAAATTAATTACCAGTCTTGGTTGCAGCAGAATATGATTGTTCTGTGCTCAAGCCTGCAATGGAAGCTTGATGGAAGCGTGGATCACCATGCTAATGTCCTTCCAAATTCTGATGGCTTCATTGGGTTTGGGGGCCTTAGTTAGCTTCAATTTATTTTGGTACATACGTGATACTCTTTAACTTTCTGGCTGACAGGATTCCATTTTGGCAAAAACCATAGTTCATTCACCTGGGATGGTGACATTAATACAATGCATCTCGGATGCTATATAATGCACCCACCACCCTGGTCCCAAAGCCTGCCCAAACTCAATTTTCGTCATCAAGTAATTAAAACTATTGCCACCACTTGATATTTGCCGCTCCCAATCTACGTAGAATAGAATCCATAGTTCACCTTCAGCAAAGTGCCAAAATATGAGTCTATAGGGTTATTAATTTAGATCGAGCTAAGTGGAAGGAGTATTGCTCGAAAAGAGCGAGCGATCATGGAAAATTCATGGGTGAGAAGCCACTTCGATCTCTTTCATTAACTATGCACCCTTTTAGCATCCTAAAATCCTCATGCAAACAACGTACGTAGTTACATAGTTTTTGATAGTTGTTGGAGAATACGTACACCTTCTTTTTCTATTCAGCAAATGGCAATGCGAAAAAATTCCTTCCCCAAAGCAGCATAAAACATTCGCTTCTTCATTGAAAAAGGGAAAAAAAATTCTCATATTTGAAGAAAAAAATAGCATGTAGATTAATAAGATTTTCTTTTGAGTAAAACCATCTCCCAGATTAAGCATGTAGATTAACCATCTCCCAACTAAAAAATTGGCGTGGCATGAATGAGTCCTTGATGATAAAAATGCGCATGGAGGGAGGCTTGGAAAAGTGAGCATCACATTAATCACATCACATGCTATTTGCCAATGGATGGTGACTGGCTGGATGCAGACAGATAGATTGGTATGCATCCATTCTCTGAACCTGAATCATCTAACGCAAGCAACCAGAAGAAAACCCAAGAATCCTTGTTCAAGGAACGGCTAAAGATGGTCCTTCACATCGAACATGGCTGTGATAGCTGATGCGTCAAGGCTTCTTCTCCCTTTGGGCTCACTTTTAGTTCCCACCCAAGACCTCCGATGCATGGTATATATGATGCACCACATGAGAAGCTATGTTTCATGTTCGAGATGATGTAGCTGATCAGCCCCAAGCCAAGGCAATGATCCATGATATCTCTCTATCTTGATTTGTCAGGGGGACAAGATCCGTGCATTTCTACCGCCACCTGCGGATTGGATGCAAGATACTGTGCAGACTCTACTTAATTCTCATTATTATTCTCTGTCTTGCTTGCTAATATTAATGGATATATATATATATATATATATATATATATATATATATATATATATATATATATAATATTAATGGATATATATATATATATATATCTCTTTGTTCTCTCTCTATTTATATATCTCTTTGTTCTCTGAACATGCATGAGCAAATGAGCAATATCTCCACAGAGGCAAAGTAGCTAGATCTGATGTTGACTAGACCATTGGATCGATGGACCCATGCATAGTGCCTTAAAATTAATGTTTGCTCATGTGATGCATGAGCATTGGAATTAACCCCTTTCCCACGAACACGATTCATAAAAACAGAAATTAAAGTTGGAGACACTCACGAGAAGGTTCTCCCACTTATAATTTTCCTCCTTTATCTCCAACTGCAGGTAGCATTTTGATCCCATTGTAACCATCCGCTTGTTTATTTGTTGAAAATAGGAGGACAAGGAGAAAAAGTGCAAGAACCTAAGGAAAGCAATAAAATAGCTACACTTTGATGTATGTGATAGAATTGGAGCTTGCGAGCTATATGACCAGTGCCGGCATCTGCATTTATTTAAGTGGTTGGGACAATGTGTCGGTGTAGACTTTTGATGTTTGAAGAAACCGTGAAAGCGAAATGTACAAGCATAGGTTACATGAGTCATAGCAGCAATATTTGCCAAATTATTGACAAATGTTTTTATATGCATATCCTTGTAGCCTTATTAAATATTTATCCTCCAAAAATCGATATATACCCCTCAAATACCCACCTATGTCATTCTATGGTTTACCAATTAATCTACGACACGATTACCTTCCTTGTAAATGTATGACATCTTCCCTTCCCTAGGTCCACAGCATCAGTGGAGGATCTCTTGCGCCATATGAGAGTAGCTTTGCGGTTGCTGAGTACAGCTGGATGGGGTTATCGCCTGTGCCTATTTAGTTTATCACATCTGGTTAGATAGAAATAACAGGATCTTTGAGGACAGGAGGGCGCCCCTAAGGACTATTGTGGAGATGGCACTCTATCAGGCTGTTGACGTCACTAAGACTACTTTGGATGCTTCATCTGGGATAGCTAGGAAATTTGGGACCCCCTCTCTGCTATTACAACACCCAAGTTTGTCCTTGTTTTTTGCGAGCTCACACCCTCCAGCCATCTCAAGGTGAACTTTGATGGTAGCCTACTTGCTGGCGGAGACAGATCTGGTGTGGCGTTTGTGATTAGGGACCAGTTCTCTAGGCTGGTAACGGCGGGAGAGCGACGCTCCTTCAGGACATCAGTTTTGGGAGCGGAGCTTAGGGCAATGTAGGAGGACATCTCCTACGCGAGACAGGTGTTAGGCGCTAGGAACATCATCCTTGAGAGGGACTCAGCCATGGTGATTGAGTGGATACTAGAGGAGGGGGGATGAGCATCCACTTCTTGGTGATATCTGGTAGTTGGTGCGGGAGTATGATACATTTCAAGCCGTGCATGCATACCGAGAGATGAACAGAACTGCGGACTGGGTTGCCATGCTGCCCACTACTCTTGAGAGATCCTCTAGACCAATATTCTATTGTTCCTCCTCCACTGAGTAGTCTTCTTTTTTTTAACTCTATTGGCTGTGCTCACACGAGATTAGTATAAGCAGCCGGTGTACCACAAAAAAAAAAAAGCCAAAGGCTAAATATCAAAAAGACAAGAATGACAGTATGAGGATGTACCTAAATGGTGCTTCATCCATTGAATAATGGAGATAAGAGTCACTCTCAAGCCAGCGTTGATATTGCTTTTAGCTATTATTTTGTTGTTCATAGTTCTCACTTTTTTTTAATACAAAATATTAAGAAAGTGACAATCATAATATGGCGATGTGCCTAGATAATGTTTAATCTAACATGGCATGTTTATGTTGATAGCATCATTTAGGCTATTTTTCTTCTTCTTATCACTCGCAAGTTTTTTTTTCTTTTTAACATGATTGAATATATAAACTTGTTGATAATCTTAATTTTTTATTGTTTTAATTTTCTACTATGTAAATTCATTTGAAAACTTTCACAAGATAATCTTATTTTCCCAATATGCATCAATTCTAGTTGAACTCATTTGTGTCCAATTAGATTGAGCTTAGTCATCTTGAGAAAATATCTTGGTCATGGGCTCATGAAAATTGAACCTTCCTAAAGAGAAAAATAAAATAAAGGCGGAGAGAGAGAATAGTGAAAGGAGACAAAGGGTTTGTTGGGACTCGGACTTACAGCTGCAGAGCGAAGTCGTCAACAAGTTCGCCGACCGCATCGAAGACCGCCAGCTCGAGTCCACCCGTGTCCGAGAGGTTCGCTTTTCTCCCATAAAAGTAATCCATCTTCAGTTATTATTATTTTTTTAAGATCTTTTTCGTCTAAATTCAATAAATAGAACGGCTAATGGCTGATTGTTTGTTTTTTCTTTTCTTTTCTTTTATTTTTTTAAAGCTGTTTATTCTCTTATTGTCGATATTTCCACTATTTTATTTCATGAACTCTTTGCATACTTGGTGGAGTGCCAAAGTTCTCTTTTTTATAATATATATAAGAAATAGTTGTTGTAGAGTTGAGCTCAACTGATGTTTATATCTCTTGGTGTATTTTGTTGTCATGGTGTTGTTTGTGTGCTGCAGGCCATGTCACCTTAAGCATCATCTGCTCAATTTTATTGGAATGCAAACAGATATGAGGTATATTTGTCTAACCCTCTCAGTTTTTTCGCTTTTAGATTAAGAATAAGATGAACGTATATTAAATTGCCTTTTTTTTCACATATAGAAAGGTTTGTGACTTACGTCCCAGCGACAACAATCCTTCTTTTAATTTGACGAACAGTTTTTGAAGTATAAGGTCTTGTCATTTTAAAGGGGCTTGGGTTGTTGTTTCTGCAGTTTAAGTGTGATCCAGTTTTCCAAAACTTGGCTATTTGAAGCGGCAATTGATTATGTGTATTCTACTTGTATCTAAATCAAGGCTTAACAATGTGAATTGTGATTCACGATGCTTGACAATACCTATATTTGCATACTTATCTTGGTAGTTGGAAGTATACTTTTGAATGTACTGCCATCTCAAACTTTTCCTGTACCTTTTCTTGGATTGTTTTTTTTGTGATTTAAGTGTAATATCTAGTTTTCCAAACTTGGCTATCTGAAGCAACAATTGTTTATGTGCATTCTACTTGTATAATAAATGAAGGTTAATAGTATGGATTGTGATTCATGTATGCTTGGCAAGACCTATATTTGCATACTTATCTTGGTATTTGAATTATACTTTTGAGTGTGCTGCTATCCCAAACTTTTCCTGTACATTTTCTCAAGTTAGTTTGTTGGCTTATCGAGGCAGAAATCTTGTGCCTGTTTTGAGGAGGGTGCTTAAACCTAGATAATATAGCAATTGCTGATGTTTAGCACCCTATGAATTGGTCAGAGATTTGTTAGTCATGGTCTAGGCTACAATACTCCCAGTGAGTGTTCATGCACACTCCACTGTTTTGAAGTTGAGTTGAAGTAGTCCAATTTCTTGGGAAGCCTGCTGGCAATTTTGCGGCTGATCTATCCGAGGAATGCTAAAAATTGGAGATATTTATCACAATTTGGTTCAGCTAATGACATATTGGAGAACAGTTGACTTAGATACAAGAAACATTACCACAAGGGCGGATTCGATTCTTTAGATGGAGTAGAAGATTTGTTTACAGATATAAGTAGCCATCATTACACTGACATAAGTTAATCCTATTCCACAGTGTGATCTTGCATCACCTGACAACATTTTGCCGACATGCTTGAAAACCAACACGCAAACTTTGATCCCCTGCTGAATTTTGTATATCTTGAAAGTTAAAAATCTTGCAAATAACCTGCAAAGACTGCATTTCACTCTGGCAATTCACTTACGCCAAAGTTTTGCAGGAAAAGCATAATGTTTATACTTCAATGAAACATTATATACTATTTAATCATTTAGTGTGAGCTTTACCAATAACAGTTACATCATAGATATATCTCTTAGCTCTATGGCAACAGGCTATCTACTTTATTCAACTTGTAAGTGCTACACAGTGCATCCCAATTATGTGCACAGTACAAAATGGAAAGTGATTATTCTACTATTGACTTGTACTCCTGTAGAATCTGCCACGAGGTATTTGAAAAGACAGTTGGATTGTGACAGCAAGGCTAGTCATCTCCTCATGAGCTTCAAGTCGTGCTGTGAGGAGCAAGATTTTGTGTTGCACAATGCGAAGGCGAGGTCGATCATTTATAGACTCCCAGAGTGTGTTTTGGTCCTACTGAGGTGGTAATTTGCAGGCAAGTTTATATTTCAGGTTCAAGATGCCAATTTCTCAATTCTTTGACAAGACATCTCCATGCAGAAAATGAATTATGTGGAGTAAATTTTAAAAAATCTATTTTCAAATGGGTTTCAAAGAAAAATTATTTTCAATTGGTACTCTTAATACTTTTTATTCTAGAAATTTTTATTCAAATTGATATTGTCCATGCTCGAATCAGGGCACATATCCGTGGCTTCTGGCTTTGTGGTTTCTGTGATTTGAATACTTCGATCAAAGCCTTCTCCATGCTAGTCCACTCGAAAGGCTGCATGGCTCGTATAGTTGTATGTTATGGTTTTCCAAAAGCCATCTCTAAGTGCAATTCAGGAGTTTCCAATTCACCTAAAAAGATTCAATATTTTTGCCTTTGTTTATTTTTGTTGATGTTTTTCATCATTTTCTCATCCTTGTGTTCAACTGTTCATTGCCTTCTTGGACTTGGGTAGTCGGTGGTCCAGAAGAATACTCCTTGTCCATTTACATTCTTTATGCTTTCAGACGTCTCTTCAGTGTTATCCATACGTTTGCCATCTGTAGTTGGGGAGATGATATCCATATGCTGAAACAGAATCAGGTTTGTTCCGCTTCTACGTGCTGCGTCCTCAAGATAATATTTGCTGCTGCTGGCAAGCTATCCTAAGATTCCTGTCCCCTGGATCATGCATTCCGGCATCTCCCTTTGTGAATTCTTAGTAGCAGAAAGTAGGCTATGATTAGTTTAGATGCTCGTAATTTACTATTAATGGAGACAATTCATATGGCCAAGCACACTGTATTTTTCTTGTAACTAGTTCCGAACATGCATGATGCACGTGATTAAGGACAGGAAAAACATAACTAAGTAGACTCCTACAAAATAAGACTTGTTAACCACTGAAGGATAAAAATAATTATTTTAGAAGGAATAACTAAGCAGAATAAAATTAAAAATAAAAACTTAAAATTATTAAAATTAATGAATACTTAAATAGAAATTCTAATAGAATTAGAATTTAACAGTGAATCTCAACAATAAGCTGGATGGTGCATGGCATGCATATAGAGAGCAAAAGAATAACAGTAATGTTTTTTTTTTTCTTTTTCCAAGTAAAAAGTGAGATTCTGAAAATTTAATGGAAGGGCAATTCTGTTATATAGTCTAACTATAGAATAGCAATTCAGTTTTAAAAGCTCCGATAAATGCTGAAGGAACAGAAAGGGCACCCTGTTCTAACCTGCAAGCATCTCACAGCATAATCCAGCTAAACTAAGTGGACAATGCCAAATCCCTCTTGGAAGGACTTCAGGGCAGCCACCTCATGAAACCTACGAACCTATTTGCTTCAACAATAAGGTAATAATTGATTGCAAGATAACCAACTTACATCTGGAAGCGCACTTGCTTGGTCGCCGGAATAATCCCCGCAGAAGGCAACATAATTTGCCAAAAAAAGCAGCAGAAGACACCATTATATTTCTTCTCTTACATATTTCCTGCACGCCGGGCCTTTTTGCAGGAGCAACAGCATATAGTACCCTTGCATCTCCTGAATCCAAGATCTGCACCATTTAGACAATGATAATTTATGCCAACCAAAAATATTTTCAAATGGTTAATCAATATGTGGAAACCATTCAAAAGGCGGAGCACTTCCAAGAAATTAATATTATCGATCCATCAGTAATCAGTAATAAATGATTATTCCATTTACTCATAATTTTGCCTATTGCGTTGATTCATTAGCAACATCAAAGCTTTCTGTGGATCAAAATTTGACACCTATGTACATCCACCAACACCAATTCTACAAAGTTCCCAAGTTCAAACCACTACAATAGGCATGCTTCCTTGTTGAAAGCATCCCTATCAGAGAAAATTCTTCATTAAGACTATACGGATAGAATCTTAAAAGCTATTGAAACTTTCCATAGCAATTCATTCATTTAGAGCGTCAGACTCATATACAACAGATGAAGCCACCATTAGCATCTCCAGCTCGCAAGCGCCAACAGCATCAAGCAAACAACAACAGGGAATACATTTTCACGTAGCCATGGCTCCTATGTGCTTTATGAGGGTAACAAACAAGATCATAGGCATGCTCCTAATAAAATGGGGAAAAGCTTGCACAAGATCAGTAAAACAATCTCATGCAACATCACTGACCTTAACAGTGCCCCAGTCATCTAATGGAGTTCCCAACGTGACTGGAGAGTTTCCAAGCAGTTATTCAGATGTCTCTCAGTTTTTGGGCCTAGCTCATCTAGTATAGCTCCAGAGAACCAAGCACCATTTACTAGAGCTGCAGCTTAGCATAATATCAGTCCAGTGAGAATTCCATGTCTCTGACTGGATTAGTTCCCCCTGCTTTCACCAATATAACAACTGGGAAGCTCCATGAAGATGAGGAAGTAACATCTCTCTGACTCCCTGATATACTGGACTTCCCCCTTCATCAGTTTTAGGATCTTCCTGCATATGCTCAGACCAAGGCCTTCCTGGGTCACCCAGCTGGAGTTATGGAACATATCTTGCACAAGTTCTGCTGGAAGGCCATCACCTGGGCAAACAATCCTACGCCATAAAAAACCAACACTTGATCAGCAATTAGAGAAAAAAAAGGCAAACGGCAGAAGACATAAAACTATTGAAGCGAAAACAGGCTTAAAATTTTAAGATATTGGATGTTATATAACATCCTAGTATGCCATACTATGCCGTCATGGACGGTACCGGACGTACCGTACCGTACCGCTTCAGTATTGGTACCGGTACGGATAACGTATCGAGGGTTGGTATGCCAAAAAAAAAAATTCTGCATTGTACCGTACCAATACTATGCTAGTGTGGCACCGGTACAGAGGCCGATACTGGTACGGCGAACCTTGCATGACATGCAAAATAACTTATATCAGTATAGCTTCCTTCTAGTTAGTGATAGGAGAGAACATAAAAGAATAGTAAGGGCAACACACATAATGATGTCTGACTGGAACGATATGAAATTGCAGTGGGAATAATAGGATGTTTTCCACCCCAATTTCAGTTTATGAGAAAACATGTATAAGAGATTATTATGAAATTTTAGCTGTGTGTGTAATTGTTTTGAGTTTTTTATAAGCTTTCAGTCTTCAAGGATTTCAAATTTTTGATTGAACAAGTTATGCTTTGTGTTCATTATTTTAAAGAGAACATCAGCACCGATAGAACAAGTTTGAAAATAAGTTTCAGTGCCCATAAATCATTTTCAACAAGTCCAGAGCAAATTTTTCTGGAATACCTATCATTTTGTTAGTAACACATCAGAAATGTTCTCCTTTTTTCAGCACAACTTTCTTTCAGTATTTTCTTTAAATCACTTTTATGTGACTAAAAGGGTCTTGCTTTTACATGCTCAATACAACAAGGCAGTTTGATAACTGAACCTCATAAGAAACAAATAGGACTCAGAGATTTCGTAATTGAGATGTTCTAGTGTTTCGAATTAGAGTACAACAAATCAATAGCACATGTGGGACCATATATCATGGTCAGCTAAATTCACCGATGGCTATTCAGAGAAGTTGCTTAAATTCCAACATTTGATGCACAACAAGAAAAAGAAAACAAGACTAGAAACACCTGTATGCACACATGAACTTGCCACACATTTATAAAAAATATAAACAAATGCCATATTTACCGTGATATCAATCCACCTAAAAGATAGGAAAAAAAGCATTCAGGTTGACAAGAATTCAAAATTTTAAAAAATAAAATACAAAAATGCCATATTTACCGTGATATCAATCCACCTAAAAGATAGGAAAGAAAGCATTCAGGTTGACAAGAATTCAAAATTTTAAAAAATTAATTAATGAGTACATAGAATAAGCAGAGGATCAAACAATTCATTGATTCACCGCCCTTTTCTAACTTTGTTTCTCTGAAGGATCATTTGATCCATACCTTCTAATCTAATATATATTTAAAAAAAACCTGGTTAAGAAAGCAATGGATAAAGTATGACCTACATATGCTTGCTCTTAGATTTTTAATTCCAAAAGACTAAAAGGGAAAGAAGGTTCATTGCTACAAGACTTATACTAGCTATCATTTTTGCTATAGAATGGGGGGAAATTTGAAGATCGTGTTATTGGGATATGTTCTTGATGCATGAAATGATCACAGTAAAGGATTGTGATTCTTACAACCATCAGATAAGCTATATGTCTCAATAAGCAGGAAAGCATCCAGGATATCACAATGAAAGCCTTATTGTCATATACATGCTATTATACTGATTTTATGTTATACAAACAATTAAACATTTGGTCTTCTAAAGGTAACAAATAGCAATTCTACTTCCGCAGTTCTACAAACTAAGGAATAAGAGCAATATAGCTAGCAGACCTAAATTGGAAAAGCACCACTTCTGTTCCATCAGCATTCTGCTTCAAACTTGGCCTCACTTGGATCTCCACCCACCCATCTGGAGATGGTGCATGCCGCACCATATTCAGCAAAAAATCAGCCAAGACTTGCTGAATTCTAACTTGGTCTCCATATACAGAAATTATTTTTATTTCTTCAGGAATATCCCGAATTAATTGTAAACCTCTTTCTCTCAGCAAAATCATCACTTGGCTAACAACAGCATTTATAACGCTTCCAAGCAGAAATTCACCTTTGTCGAGGATCAATGAGCTAGTATCAGAAAGACAACATTAGTCCATGTGCCCAGAATAGGAAGCTAGTAGTAACAAAGCATAGATATGGTGCTGTAAAAATCATGGCCATAAGATGATCTATCCAAACATAAGATACAGAAATATAATTAAAGCTTATCTGATATGATCTATTATAATGTAATGTACATACGCACTGAGTTATAATTTAAGTGTGGTGGAGTTTTTCATCTCAGGATATTCGTGATATGCTTGCCATTTCAGGTATTTACATATATTTACATGCAGACACTTGCATTCCTAATTTCATATACACATATAGAATCGCAGATACTATATAGACACATGAATATAGTTACATAATGTGACTTTTTGATGCTTAAATTGGTTGTCGGAGTCGGTGCTTCACAAGGATAATTAATTATTGAGTAATAGATGTATGCACTTGTTTAGGGGAAGCTTGCAGGGCAAACTCCCTAATTGCATTGACTCAGAATACATAGCCAATAAAGTTGGCTCTTCTCTTGCCTAACAGTTGCCCTAGCTGGGAATCTGGCACTAATTCAGAGGGCCGATGTCTAGTTGGGAGACAACTTAAAGATCCTCTTGCATTAAGGTTGCCTTGGCCAGGAAGTGGGCACTAATTGAAAGGTTGACATCAAGTCGAGAAACAACTAAAATTTGCAAAACATCTAAAACTTACAAGATACTTAGTCCAAGTACACATCCTCTGTTTTTTGGCCCCCCAATTGATTGGGGGGAGGGGGCAGAGTAGACGATCGAAATTAAAAGTGACATATTATCTGCCTGTCTCACCACAACAGATTAGTCCATTAGATAAGAATATATGTAGGTTTGTCCAAGCATTGAACTCCCACAACCTCTTGTCACAAACTTGATAACTCTTTCACCAACGACTACCCATGTCTACAAATTTAGAAAATGTTTTGGCCAAACCACATGCTAGGATGGTTCAGTAGTTTTGATTTATTTCAGCTGGTTTCAACCAAAGATTTGGTACCAGGAGTGATGCCTCTGTATCGGCCACAAACCAATATGTTGATGGGAGGGGGAGGGGGGGGTTTACCACTGTTCAAAAATATGTTACATGCATTCTTTATTCGATTGTTAATTCAGTTACACAAGTAGGTTTTCTAGTCTTGACAACCTTAAATATTATTATAAGTTCACTGATTTACAAAAAGTTATTATATTTGAATCAGTAATGAACAAGTATAATTGTCCAATGTATTTTTTATGATGCACTATGTGAAATTATGCATTACACAATAAATTTCATGTGAAATAGCAAAGAACAAGCTCTGAGCACACATGGAAAATGTAATATTAATAACACCAAATTCATGTTGATACAACTCATTACTTATTTTACTAAACTTTATTACTTATTTTCCTGAACTTTGGGCTTTCAATCAAAAGACTAAAATAGTTAAACTAGGGGTAAGATCACCTTGTGATAGTAAGACCAAGGCATATCAACAACTTAAGTTAGGGGTACCGCAAAAGATAATTCAAGCATTCAAATCAAGGAACTTATCAACTTTCGCATAAAGTCGGCATTAAAGAAATATTTTTTAAAAAAAATGCAAAAAAAATAAAAACGGACCCAAACTAGGCCTTATTGGCCGGCCCCTACTTGTTCTGATTGATATATAGTGTTCGTAGGATACATACCCTATTAACAAGGGGGCATTATGCCCCATATCACAATATTTTAATCCTTGATTTCAACTAAAACAAGTTGAATGGGAGAGAAAATTGACTTGTACACGCCATATAAAAATAATATATACAAATACTATATGATATGAATGAAAATTTTAAGAAAATAATCAGGCCCAACAAATTAAACTTTGAAATTCTATGAAGCGTGTGGATTATGAAATTTGTTACACTCTGAATTTTGACACCTAAAATGGCTCATTAGTTAATTGTCTAATGATATGGAATTATGGAGTTACCTTACCTATCAAATAATTATTAATAGGCTATACCCATAGACCTTTCAGTCTCATGCAGTATTGATCGAATATCAGTTTCCTTCAGAACCATGTTTAGTGAACAAAATTATATTGGTTAAGTTTTCCAACATATGACGTGAATACAATTAGACTGGTACATACCTGTTAAAAGTAATTGACACCCACAAAACTTTTCATATTTAGCCATACTTGCATTAACTCCTGAAACCCAAGTTAAATATTAACTTTCCAAAGATCGAAGTGCAATGATCCTCTAGAATGTCATGTGTCTCCAATTATGCCACCAAGCATCCTAAACCTCCTAACACTTAGTAAAGAAGATCCTTGATCAAATTCAAACACACCCTTCATTGGTTCTATAGTACAAGTAGCATTTCACCCATGAGTGAACTCGACACTTCAAAAGGATTATAAGCCTTGCAAGTACTTTCATACTACTAAGCATAGCCAAACTTTTCAGCATTGTACATAAACCAAATTTTCACTTAATCCTGCATCTGTAAGCCCTTAGCATTAACTCTCAATTGGCACGTACTTGGGCGACCACTTAAGCCCCATATCTTAAGTTTTGACCTAGCTAATGTGCTAGTATGCCATAGACCCATGGCAACCAATGGAGGTTTGAGATACTTCAAGAATAATGTAATTATAAGATAACATGGCATATACATTGTACTCTGTGCATATTTAAGAAGACATAAATATTAATTACATGTTCCATGACAATGAACACTAATTGTAATTACATAAAGACCTGTGCATCCTTACAATCGACAATATATTTTATGGAAAGATATTACAGTTAAGGAGAGTTAGTGGCCATAACAAATGTTCTGCCTTGCAACTGTTCGAGGACTGTTTCTCATCCAGTGAATTTCCAAAATCAATGTTGGATTAAATAGTCAATGAGAGAAATGATTCCAACTAGCTTTTTTTCATCTTTTTCTTTACATTAGCCACTTCTCTGAGCACAGTAGGTACAAGTGACTTTTTCCAAAGTCAATCACCTCCAAGTGATCATGTGCAATGTCTTCGAGCTATTTGTCAAAAGCAAATTAAATATTAAGCAGGCCATTGTTATTTGTCATTTTCCAACCTAATTCATTCTTGTACCTAAGTTTTGCTGTGTATTTCCGTTTCAGTTTTGATTGGTCTAGATAGAATAATTCCACTTAGTTTTGATAATGTTTTGCCTCTCTTGCTTTTCTTCCCAATGTTTTCCAGTTGGACTCTCTTTCCATATTCACAGTTAACTTTTGAGTTCTCTACCAGTTACTTTCAGACATAAAACTGAGCTGCTGGGAAAATACGTGATGCTTATGACTTGAAAGTAAGAAACATTTTTGAGCATTTCTATGTAGAATGGTATGAAACAAAATCAAGAAACACATCTGGTTTGCCTATTATTAGTAACATCTCAAAACCAATTGTTTAAACAAATGAGTTTGCCAATACTGTTTTCCAGATGGTCTTATTGAACCCATATGGTGGCAAATCAGCATTCTAAGGCTGTACTGAGAACAAAGCAAATCAGTGCCCACTCCAAGTTCTCCTCAATGTCACTATATCAATATAGTTCTGCAATTTATCCATATCCAGTAGAATAAAAACATGGAAATAAAATAATTGCAAAATGGACAGAGTACAGCACACTTTCCAAACTGAAGTGGAAAAAAAAAAATACTTACCCATCCTCAATGCTTTGTAGATTCACGTCCTTTATGATCTTCATCATCTGTCTCTCACAAGAAGCACTAGTTTCAAGGAACTGCTTCTGATCATCAGTTAAGTCTGTCATCTCCAACAGTGAGTTTGTGAACCGAATACCGCTAAGTGGATTTTTTATCTCTTGGTATATATAAGCCAGCTCTTTCATTCTTGCATAGCATTTCTTTTCCTGCTGCCTCTGGATTTCAAGAGCTTGCTGCAGTTCAGGGCTAGCAATCTGCAAGAAGCAAAAGCCTCCGATAATCTGGCCATCCATATTACTTCTTGTATTTGCTGTCAGAAGTGCCTGCACAAATTTGCCATCCTTGTCAAAGAATGCAAACGGGAATTTGTCTGTTTCCTGCCCTCCAATGGCATTGTGAAGGACAATCATGAATTTTGTAAGAGCATCTGGACCTTTGAGTCGACAGCAGCTGCCAAAAACTTCTCCAACCAGAAGCTTTCCAATCATTTCCCCTCTTGACCAACCAGTAATCTTTTCCATTGCTGTGTTCCACTCTGAGCAACACGTGTTCTCATCCGAAGCAAATATGGGGGGAATCAGAGGGTTAGGACTATGTACGATAGCCTTATAATCACCTTGTATCTGAATGAATTTATCCATGACCACTTTCTGTCCAGTAACATCCTGGCCAACAAAACAGACACCTACGATATTGTTTGTGTAATCTCTACTAGAACAAGCATTTACTATGACATAAATAGCATTCTTCGATTGTTGCAAGGCAAAAGTCTTCAGCTTTAGCTCCACATTCTTATCTTCTTCACCTGCATGGATTTGAATTAGGTGAATGATCATTCTCTAAATCAAATGCATTTCCCTTTGAACCTGTCAAATCATGGTGTTGCATTCCATAATAGATTATATTGCAGAATTACACCTAAATTCAGACTTATAGACTGTAGTATAAGGCAAGCTTCCATTTACTTATTTTATCAGAGAGCATATATCTCCAACAAGAAGACAACAAACACCACTGCTACAGCCCCCAACTATTATCTATAAATAAATAAATAATTGTGCATAAGGAGAAAAAAAAACTGTACCTCTCAAGGCTCGGAAGAGAAGCTTAGCGACAACATCGGCCGACTCCTTGAAGACAAGATCCTTAACCAGTGATTTGCCCATAGCTTCCTCCACAGGGAGCCCTGTCAATTCAGCAATCTTTGTGTTCCAGCCATTGATACGTCCATCTGCATCAACTGCAAAAATGGGAGCAGTTGCTGTTTCTATCAACCTTACCATCTCCCTCGCAACCGAGCTGAGCTCATCTATCCCTTGCAACTCCAGGTCCCCAAACTGACCATTGATCATCGCCTTCGAATTGCTTGTCCCCTCCGCTGCTTCCCGAAAAGAATCCCTCAGAATGAGCTGCAATGAGTGTATGGCGTCCATCTCTGCATTCTCCCACGGCAAGCTCCTGCTCTTAACCACTTCCAAGAATGCCTTAAACGATGACCGAGGGTGCATCCTCTGCCCATCATCCTTGTCCTCCGGGTGATGCTTTGCACCACCCCACTTGACCTCCTTCGCTGTGTGCGACCTGAACCAAAACAAGAAGTCTCTTGGAGTGATATAGGCAACAGCCATCCCACAGACAGCATCCCCGAGTGCTGCCGCGCCCGGATAGCCAGCATCCGCCAAACTGTCGGTGCTCAGCCCCGTCGAGTCCCCATGACAAGCCGAGAGCCATTCCACTATATCCTTTATCTGAGCCTCTGTTGGAGTGACACCGACCGGCCAGTACTTCCCCTGATAGTAGAGGGCAGCTCCGTCACACTTCACCAAGTCCATTATGCTGGGGCTCTGGGTGACGATTCCGGCAGGCGATTCGCGGAGGAGCATATCGCAGAGCAGGGTCTGGGTCCTGAGGATGTGCTTCTCGGATAATTGCGCTGCCAATTGGAGCTCCATGTTCAGCTGAAGGCCGAAGGCCTGCATGAGGAACTCGCAGGCATAGCGGAGCGGAAAGGGGATGGAGCGAGGGGAGGTGTGGTGGCAAACGACGAGGCCCCAGAGCTTCATGGCGTTGCGGTTTATGCCGTCGTCGTCGCCGCTGCCGTTGATGACAACGGCCAAGGCAAGGGAGGCGATGGAGCCCATGTTGGCCATGTACTGAGCATGGCAGCCGTGCGGCGCCCGGAGGGTGGAGCCGACGAGGCAGAGCGGCTGCATCAAGCTCTCGTCTTGAATCACCTGGACGGGGGTGGAGTTGCAGTCGACGATCATCCGGACGCGGTTCTGCTTGAAGAGGAAGCGGGAGGCCTGGGGGATGTCGGTGGCCGGGTAGTGGAGGCCGAGGTAGGGCTCGAGGTCGTCGCGGCGGCTCTCGGCGACGACCTCCCCGTGCTCGTCCTCGTGGAACTTATACACCATGACGCGGTCGTAGCCGGTGAGCTGGCGGACGTGGTCGACGACGGTATCGCAGAGGAGCTTAATATCGCCGCCGGGGAGAGACTGGAGGCTCGAAATTGCCCGGACGGCGAGCTTCTGGGACTGTACGGCGCCGGCGATGGAGAGGGCAGGGTCCTCGGGGCGCGCAGGCTCGAGATCGATGACGATTCCGATATCAATTCTGTGAAGGATGGCGTAGAAGGGCTTGCCAGAGGCGCGGGAGTGGATCCAGAGGGGGTTGAGGAGGGTGATCTCGCGGGCGGAGGCGGCGCGGTCGAGGAGGACGGCGGAGGACGGGGTGAAGAGGGAGCGGACGTCGGAGCCGAGGGCGAGGCGGCGGTGAGGGGAGAAGGGGTCGAGGGAGGGGACGGACTGGGGGAGGTCGAGGAGGTCGGGGGCGTTCTCGGAGAAGGCGAGAAGGCGGAAGGAGGGCTCGTCGACGGCGACGGTGGCACCGAATGGCTGGATGTGGCCACCGCGCTGGATCCTGGAGAGGTACGCCGTGATCTGCTGCTCCGGGATCGACTGCGACGGCGTCGCCGTGCGCACCGACTGGGAGTAATTGAAGGACTTGCCGGACTCGCCGGACTGCTCGAAGACAGCGTGGAGGCGGGCGTCCACGGTATACTGGGCGATCGCCTTGCTCACCGATTCCGACGGATGGGAACTGCCGCCGCCCCGGAGGTTGCTCGCGCCGGATGACTGCGTCGGCCGGCTGCCGGACGCCATCTTCTACTTGTCTCGGAGCTAATTGATGTGGTATTATTGATGGGTTTTAACCAAAAAGGGTTGGAGTTACTTGAGATGCCACTGGAGCGGGTGCAGACTGGGGATTGGAGACGATTGGGTCGTTTTATTTCCCATCAGCTGGGAGTTTTCTTGGGCTTTGGTAGGCATGGAATGATGGAACTAAAGGAGGATGAGATCTCAGACAGGAGAGGAGCCATGGCTTTCTCTGTCTTATATTCCTCTGTGGACTCAACATCTGATTGAAGTTTTCAAGAATAAATTTTTTATAATATAGAAAAAATTTCATAGAGATATAATAAAATTTAATTTTTATTGGTTAAAAACTAAAATATTTTTATAAAATAAGAACAGATATTTTTTCAGAACAATTAAATATGTAAAAATTATTTTTTTAATATTATATATTCAGAGCATCAGTTTATTAAAAAAAATTCTATGTGGTAAGGGGGTTCTGCTGCGTGCAGCGTGCTTTGGGGAGGGTTGGGTCCGCTGGGATGTGAGGTCTCAAATCAGACTGTACTTCTCTATAAATTATATGCGGAGTTGGATGTGGGGGAACCTGAACCGCCACCTTTTACATCAATTCCTAGGAATTAGAAGCATCATTGAAGTCTGAGTTTGAGAATGCTCGTTAAGTTTTTTTTTTTCTTTCTTTCTTCCCTTCTTTCTTCCTTTCTTTCTTTCTTATGAGAAATAAGAACCACTTTAAAACTTGAATTACCAGCGCCCCTTTTACTACTATACACCTATGCCGTCCCTCGCAGGTTGACTCGAACTAAAGTGAATCTTATCTCCTTGAAGGAGCAAGAGATGACATTATCGTGCAAGCGCTAAGCGATCTGTTCTTGGCATAGTTTTTTGAACTTATAATTGAACCAAATACGGAAATGAATTAAATTTTTTTCATGCTTCCATTGAACCAGCATCATGCTGATATTGCCAAAGTGCATTCATTACTTTATCTGTACGGCACCAGAATCTAAGACAGTATGATCCAAGCATATGGACCTAAATATGACTATGTCTGTTTGACTTATAAGATTGATTATTTTATGGTACCACCCCTCCACAAGCGCGCTCTCTCTCTCTCAACAAATTTTTTCATAGGAAAAAAAGTATTATTAAAATATTTACAGAAAAAATATAAAAAAATAATTTTATTTTTTGCAGTCTTAAAAAAATAATATAATCGGATATAAAATTACACTAATAATGAATAATATTATTGACTGGTATAAATTATTATGTGATTTCTAAAATTATTTTAACAAAATTATACTAAAAAAATAGTATAGATTAATATAGAACCATGTTAATAAAAAAAATATTATAAACAATATATATTATTTTATAATTCTTAAAATTATACTAATAAATAATAATATATTCGAACTTATGTACTCGGAAGTTTACAGAACGTTTCAAGCTAAGCTAGAATAGTAGCATGCTAATGTACCAATTTTTTTTTTTTAAGATGGATAAGTTAAATTAGGTAAGTACAGATGCATTTAATAAAATTAAAAAATAATACATCCAAAATGCTCTGTACAAGTTATCACCAAACCCTTCTCCCATTATATTATACTCTCTCTGCGGCCGTGTCGCAAGCAACGTGTCAGTTAGCATTCCGGAAGTGGTGGATAACGATAGTGTACGGTCAAAGATTGTGTCAGGGAAAAGGCGAGAACTCTCAGATATTTTAAATTGGTCAAAGCGAAAGACCGACAAGCTTAGAAAACGTTATATCATTAAAGACTACTCGAGTAAAATCCTGGTTCTTTGTTTGCGATATACCTACCTTGCACTCTTAACAATCATTAGCAAGTTGAATGCAACGAGAATATTAGAAACTGTTGCGGGGTTTTGCCCTGGCAACAATCCCCACCGCCTGGACAGAAAAAGCGACAGCGTCCATCTCGAAGTATTGTTCGTTTTAGAGTTGGGCACTGGGCCGGGCCGCCCACGGCCCGGCACGACCCGGCACGAAGCGGGCCGTGCCTGGGCCGTGCCAGGCACGGCCCATTTGAGAGGGCCGTGCTGGGTCACAAGGTACTGGCCCGCGGGCCGAGCCCGGCACGGCCCGCTCTAGGCCCGCGGGCCAAGCACGGCACGGCCCGCGGGCCAGCCCGGCACGGCCCATAAGGGCCTGGGCCGGGCTGGCCCGCGGGCCTGGCACGGTCCGGGCCTGGGCCCGGCCCGGCCCGATAAAAATTAATGCTTCATAAATTTCCTAAAAAAATAATAAATATTGAAAACTAAGGATTTATGAATATAAAGCCACCTTAATGGTGGGGGGTTTGGCATAGACCCCTACCAGTTTATTAATTTAAATCAAAATGGTACATGAAGGGAGGTTTGGACCTTGGTCTGACCTCTAGAATACAATAAGAAACTAAGAAAGGGCCGAGGTTTGGACCTTGGTCTGACCTCCAGAATACAATAAAAATGTACAATTATAAAAAATTAAGAAATCTTACTAATCATCAGTGATTCAGTGAATCAGTCTTCAGTCTTCAGTCTTCAGTCTTCAGTCTTCAGTAGTGTTTGTATCATCATCATCAGAGGATGTTGTATTATGTCCACCTTTATCTTGAAGTCTTACCTCAGCATCCAACCAATCCTTGAAGCAGAGAAGCATCTCCACCGTTTCGCCCGTCATCCTACTTCTCTTTTCGTCAAGAACACGCCGACCTGCACTAAAAGCGGATTCCGATGCTACCGTGGACATCGGCACAGTTAAAATATCGCGTGCAATTGCAGACATAACAGGATATTGATTTCTAACACTCTTCCACCAAGATAATACATCTAGATTCTCTATTTGATTTTCATCATATGCAGACTGAAGATCATTTCGTAAATAAAATTCTAGTTCACTACTTAAAGATGAAGAAGATGAAGAGGAACTTGAAGCATGTGTGTGTCTTTTCTGTGCAATGAATGAAAAAATAGATGACGAACGAGAACTACTAGAAGAAGAAATAGAGGTTTGTATTTGTGTTCTAGATCCACGAATTTTTTCATCATATATAGCATAAATATCATAAAGAAGTTGTTTTACCTCATCTTTAGCAGATTCAGAATCTTGATTCATATTTTCAGAATATGCATCAAGTAAAATTAGCACGCCATTTAATTTAACTCTAGGATCAAATACAGCAGCTAAATTATGCATAGGACATATCTTGTCCCAATACTCATTCCATTTAGATTCCATTAGGTCAATAATAGGCATTAAAACATCATCATATCTATGTTCTGCAAATTTTTGACTAATTATATATGCTTGTTGTAAAAATGAACATGAAGTAGGTAATAAATACCAGAAAGAACATTGGTAGCATTATAAAAACTAAGCAAAAAATCTTCCAAAATTTTTCCTTTATTCCAATCAGTTTCAGACAATGTAAAGCCTAATCTACGATCATTAATATATGCACTTAATAAGTTTTTATATGGGTATGCATCATGTATCATGCTATATGTGGAGTTCCAACGAGTAATTACATCAAGTTTAAATTTTTTAAAACGTTTACCATGATTTATGCATAATTCCTTAAATTCTTGAAGTCTTGATCTTGAAGCATGAATAAAAGAAACTGCATTTCTAATTTTTGAAATCACATCTTGAATCATGCCCATGCCAGCTTGAACAGAAAGATTTAAGATATGACATGCACATCTAATATGCAGTAAATTTCCATCTAATATGGGATGCAATGAGTCTTTTAATAATGCAACAGCAGAATTATTATTAGATGCATTATCAAAAGTAATAGACATAATTTTATCATTAATATTATATGAACATGCAGTTTGATAAATAATATTTGAAATTTGTTGCCCAGAATGTGGAAAATCAAAAGCACGAAAAGCAAGAATACGTTTATTTAATTGCCAATCATTATCAATATAATGAGCAGTAATGGCAATAAAATAATTACTACCTACAGATGCTAACCAAATATCAGAAGTTAATGAAATTTTTACATTTAAAGTAGAAAGTGTTTCAATTAAATTTTGTTTCATTGCTAAAAAGTTGGTCATAGCTACTCTTCTAAATGTACGCCTACTAGTTCTTTTGTAAGCAGGTTGTAGGTTTAATTGAACATATTCTTCAAAATTAAAAGATTCACATAAACTAAAAGGTAATTCATCCTTAACTATCCATTTTACAAGTGCTTTTCTTTGATTTTCATGATTATATGCAAAATTACCTACAAGTAATCCCCCTTGTATATTAAGGGTACTTTGAGTTTGAGCATGAGAATCATGCATCCTATGACTCTCTTGATATCTTTTTAAATGCCCTGTTCCCCCACTACTACTATAACTATAAAGTTTGGCACATTTTTTACATCTAGCTTTCCAGACTCCATCAACCATAACTCTATCAAATTCATTCCATACAGCACTAGTCCTCTTACGAGAAGAGGTTTGATCTTCACTCGGTTCACCAGTTCTAGAGGAACTAGGAACATGGGGTTGGGGATTAGTTTCTTCTCCCTCAGAAACAGGAATGCCAAACTGACTTTCCTCAAAAGATGACATATCTATGATTAATTCAAAAAATAAAAACTAACTGCAAGGAGGAATTGAGTAGAGGGTCGGAGGGCAGAGGCAGAGCCGAGATTCCGAGCTTCCTCTTGTGCTCTCAACAGAAGCGACCTTCTCTTCTCAACAGGAACCTCCTCTTGTGTAGCACTTGAACAAACTAAAAATTAAATTGCTAGAAGAGCACTTTAGAAGAGAGAAATAATAGCAGTAGAGAAGGAGAGAATGAGAGGTTTGGTGTGGTGAGAATGAGGGAGGAATGGGCTATTTATAGAAGCCCAAAAATTTTTTTTCCCAAAATACCCCTCAATTCAGCCGTTATTGGACTGTTGGGAGGGGTAAAATGGACTTTTTCCCGAAAATAGCCGTTGGAAACGGCTATTTTCCTCCCCCCTCTCCAGACGGGCCGTGCCGGCACGGCCCGTCTGGAGCCGTTGCGGGCCGTGCCAGGCACGGCCCGTTTGAAGCCGTTGCGGGCCGTGCCTGGCACGGCCCGTTTGCGCCCGTTACGGGCCGTGCCTGGCACGGCCCGTTTGCGCCCGTTACGGGCCGTGCCTGGCACGGCCCGTGGCGTGCCGTGCCCGGCCCGGCCCGCCAATAGACGGGCCTGGGGCCGGGCCGGGCTGGCGTTCCATGCTGGACAGGCCGTGCCAGGCACGGCCCGCTTCATAAACGGGTCGGGCCAGGCACGGTCCGTTTAGTCCTTTGGCCCGGTGGGCCTGGGCCGGGCCGGTCCGGCACGGCCCGTTGCCCAACACTAGTTCGTTTTGAGGGATTCGTAGATCGTAGCCTGCGGAGGTTTGCATAGGTACTTCCTCTTTTTTGACAGGAGCCACCAGCCTCCCCCCCTCACGATTTTGCCCCAAAAGATGCCTCGAGAGAAAAGATTTTGGCCTCCTCATTATAAGGCACAGACCTTTCCGCTATCCAGCGATGTAAGATTAAATTCGAGAACCCATCCTACAACAGAAACCTTCAAATTTCTCTTAGAATGCTCTGCCCTTCAAAAGACTACCACGCTGTGTAGTCAACAGAAAGGGTGAGGTTTAGATTTCATGAGGGCTAAGAATCTCACGTCATTGCTTTTATAAGCATAAATTTGTCGCACCCTTATCAGAGTGCAAGTTGCCTCTAGATTTGAATAATCTAATAGCTAGTAAGAGGCTCGCTGCACGTGGATTATACGTCCATTACGCTCTTTCCACACCAGCCAGAAGATTGAAGGAAAGCCGCATTAAAATGTTTATCTTTTTAGGCGTAATTGTTTGCAACTTTCATTTATCCTACTTTTTTAGTTACCCTTAGCTCTAAGTGGTAGCGCGGTTCCATAACCACTTCTCCGAAAAGGTGATACTTTAGTAATTATCCCTTAGAGATGAAGGAGCTGTTCGTTCGCCCAGGGCCCCCCGCCTAAAGTTTTAGAGGTTGCTGAGTGGAGCACTTCCGAGGAACGGGCCATGGGCGGGTAGAAAGAAGAGAAGGAACCAACCCCGCCGGTTAGAGCTCCTCCTCCGTATCTGCATCTTCCTCATATGTAGTTTCTATGCCTTCAAAAAGGCCCTATTATTGATCCACCATACTTCCTATGATAGGCTGTAAAGAAGCTATATCGGCTCATAATTCGACTATATAAAAGAAGTCGTGAACTCCAGAAAGTAGGGAACTCAAGCCAAGAGACCATAGAATGGTACTGCGAATTAGAAGATATAACAAAAAGACCTGATAATTTTGGATTTGGCGAAAGGCCCCTTCTCTAAGTTATATTTTCTTCTTATGGTTACAACTAGGAGTGCCAATAGGTTGGGTCATGTCGAATCATAAGTGGTCCTGATCCAATCCGGATTCTTGTTCAGTACTAATTTTGGAATCAGACTCGACTCGATGGAAGATTGGGTTGGGTCAGGCCTGGTCCACCGCTGCAATTTTTGATCCAACAAGATCCTTCGGATAGGGTAGGGTCCATGTATAATTGGGACCTAACCCAAAAAATTCGGCTCCGGTTCAGGTTAACCATCCATGGCTTCAGAACTTTAATATGCACTCTTGCGGGCTGTAACCCGCAAGCCAAAATAATTTTACATATTTGGATCGGATTAGATCAAGTTGTAGGATTAAAAATTCAAAATTACCCAAATTTCAAATGAGTTAGGTCGGGTCGGATCGGATCTGAATTCAATAAATCCAAACCCGATCCGAAAAATAGATCGGGTCCAATTTTAGAATCCAACCCGACCCTATAGATCCTCCAAAATTGGTAGAGTCGGGTCGAGTCCCGGGTCAACCCGACTCATTTGTGGCCTTGGTTACAACAACTAGCTCCAGTCACTCATTTTACTTTATATATCCCGTTTGTTTGGTAACCGCCCACATTCTAAGGTTGTAATCCTTTTGCTAAGCCCATGGTTTAAGCTATAGAGACCTGATTGGCCTCAAGTTATAAACTCAGCCTCTCAGACAAGCCACACTCGCTCAATCCATACTTTCCATGTTTTAAAACTTGATCTGCTCTTTAGACGATCTCTCAGCCTTTATTTGGTTGACGCTCTTTTAGATGCCACTCGGCCTATTCAACATGACGCAAGATCATTTTCTTCAACCTATTTGGCCTACACAAGTAGCATAGTGCGAATAGAACTCTGCATACGATGGTATTCTAATATTTCGACTATCAACCTATGTGCTCATCCTGTTTAGTCAATCTTAAATATTCAATGTAATAACTAATAATCCTCCATCGTTTAAAAACTTGTAATGAGAGGCTATAGAGAAGCAACTATCTTTGGTTGGCTTCCAAATTGAGTTATCTGCTATCCTTGCTGATTGAATCTTTAGTAGCAGAGTATCATGTTCAGATATCTCCTTATCCTCTTGCTTGTTTAAACGCCTTGGGACCTTCACATTCCACTCAAATCCCCTCCAATTCCAGTTGAAAGTTACAGAATTATTCCTCTTATGAATTATTCCATACAAAGCCACAAATAAAGAGTATAATGATATACTAGTCAACTATTTATCCTCCCAAGAAGAAATGTTATCCTTGTTGCCCAATCTAAATATAAAAAACATGGCCAAAAAGCCTTGAGGCTTCGATGGATATCTCTCCTAATGGGAGATAGTCCACTCAATCCTCTAAAGCTTCTAATACCCTATATTTTCATTGTGTAATTTGAGGAGTATATATACTAATTTCCTCGGCATTGCTTCTTCTATTTTTAAGAATTTGCGAGCCTATTTTGCAACAAGAGCTACTTTAAAATCCTCATGGTTCAAAATGCCAGGTCCCTCCTCTTTGTTTTGTCAACATTAAGTCAATCGACCAAATAGTTAAAATGACTCAATTTCCCTTTTAACGGACTTTTAAATGGTCGTAAAATAGGAAGGTAAAGTTGTTATCACTACACTCGGAGTTAGTTTGCCTTCATAACATAGCAATTTGCTCTTTCAAGAAGCCAGCCTGACCAAGTAGTTCATTAACCTTTCTAATTGGTTAACTTCATTATCATCTATATTAAGACAAATGATGAGATCAATAACACCTTTAAAACTACTAGATCCAAGGGATGCCATTAAAAACCAATATGGAGTCATCTGCAAATTGGAGACTTCGCATATTGCTCATAATTCCATGGTTACCAATGCTCTTAATTAGTCCAGCTTTCCTAGCTTGCTGAGGAGCTTGGATGGTACATCTACAGTAAAAATAAAGAGGCATGGGGACAAGGGGTCTCCCTATCTAACTACTATTTTTTCAAGGGATCTAATTACTCGATATTAGATTCACAAGCACCCCAACCAAAGCAGTAGTTAACAAGTCTTTAACCCAACTAATCCATGCACTTGGAAAGCCTCTAACCTTCGAGCAGTTCACTCTACCCTCTTAATGGTTTTTTCAAATTTAAGTTTGTAGGTTATTACTTTGTTCCTTGATCTCTTGCAATGAGCTATGAGTTCATGAGCAACCAGGATATTGCCTAATATGACCTTACTTCCATAAAAGCTGCCTAAGCATAGGTAGAAATTTGATAGTCTAGAGGTCATTTCTTTTGAAATTATCATATAAAAACCATTCAACAGATAAATTAATCTAAAATCTCTAGCCAAGAGAATCCCATCCTTCTTGGGAATAAGCATAATAAAAGTAAATTTTTATTTTTTAAATATTGAGATTATCGCTATAGATATTGAAATTTGATAGTTGCAGAGCTACGCTTAAGAAGATCTCAGTAGTACTATAAGAATAGCATCGGAAAGTCATCAGGCTCCGATACTTT
>NW_024068417.1:0-70000 GCF_009389715.1 Phoenix dactylifera | reverse complement strand
ACAATAACTCGACCTTGGCATCCATGACACCATAAAGGTAACATGAAATTGCTTGTCTTTAGCTTGTTTGGTAGAAAACGAAAAACTATGGAAATCCACATGCAACATCAGTAAAGCTAGACATATTGCATACCTCACACTGAAGCGAACAGAGTGTTTAATATACGAAATTAAGCAACTAAGCTAAGACATCGCTTGGCTCCCATGATGTTATTTTAAAATGTTCATTAATTGAACAAAATTCCAGGATAAAAAATGAGTCCTGTGGTTATGATCAAAGCCTCAGAGTGTGGCACAAACAAAAGTGGCAAATCCCGCTGTTGAAGAGTATAATTTATAAAAATGCAGTTTGAGAGTCTCAATCCCCTAATCCACATACTACACTGGTTCGCCTTCCAATGCATCTTTCCAGCTCTCTCTCTCTCTCTCTCCCCCCTTTGCATGCAGCATATTGCTCGTATAGCATATCCGTGCGGTGTCCCAGATGGGGTGGGGAACAAGCGTGAAGGGAGCCAAGTAACGAAGTATTGAGTTTAGATAAAGACAAGGTTATCGACCCTACAATCCTAGATCTTCTGGGACACTGCGTTCCATCCAGAAGGTGATTCGCGTTATCCTAAATTCTGAAGGATTGCATGGTCTACAGCCACCTCATTCCCTCTCTCTCAGTTTGCTACCTACTCTCTTCAACCGACTTCTACACAATTCAGCCCTTCCGTATCGACGGAGCACCTGGACATTCACACAGCCCCAAGAAGATTCGCGCAATCTATTTTACAAACTGCAAGGATCCAGAACTGAAGGATAAGCTGACAACTGGGTATTTAGTGGTTGGTGTGTGCAGACACTGTGCAGTATTGTCTTTTAGATCTAAACCATCTTCTCTTCTGCTTCTCTCATGCAATGTAAAAGATTGTGTTCGTGTAAACTACTCCGTAAAACATTGATCACAGCACAGTATGACCACATCACACAGACTGCAACCAGCAACCATTTTCCTGTTGAGTTACAAATACAAAGTGTTGTATACAAAAAAGAGGGACAAGGGCTATTGCATGTCCAGAATTAGTGTATAAAAATATCTGATTTAAGGAGGGGCGGGGGGAATGACAGAACCTCCCCTTTTTTTTCTTCTTCAAAGTACTCAGCTTTCTTCTGTGTGGAGGTGTTGGCGGCGGAGATGTGGTGGTGGGTATAGTAGAGAGTTAGGTCTTTTAAGAAGGTCACTTTTAGGCAAGGATGACTGGATTTGGGAAGCCCAGCAACAAGAGTGATGGTGGTCGCCGACGGTGGGGCACAGGATTGGCTGAGAATGGGTTCGAGGCAACCTGAAGGGAGAGAAGATGGAGAGAGGGAGGAGGAGGGCGGGGGAAGGAGAGAGGGGGGATCTTGCCATCGCCAACACCATCTCTATCATGGTTCCCAATCCAAGACAAATATATCAAACATGATGGTATATAACAAACAAATTTGACACACACACATACAACAGTGAAATTAACCGGGTCCTGATTTTATCTTGCAAGATGCAGAAGCAAAATGTGAACAGAATTACTCATGTCCAAATTTCATGAAGATAACCAACTCATCAGCGTTTTATTGCTCTAACACTAAGAGGAACACAATCTGCTACAACAATGCATCCAGATTCAGCAATTAGGTCCCAATATTTTTGGAACTTTCTTGGCAATATATGTTGAACATGTGATAAAGATCACATGAAAAATAAACCGTGTAAATCAGGGGCAACGAGCACTTTGATTTGCCAGTCCTCGAAATTCAAAAAGGCAGCGTACATACCAGAGAGACCCCTATAAGAATGACAACATGCTAGGAAAAACCGACAGCTGACAACCATTAAATGGTACCCAAAACTGATTATTTTGTGTAAAGAACATCTTCCCATGGATGACGGTAGAGCGGCTGCTTTAATCTCTTCTGGTCGAAAGTATGCCTGTTGGTTCCAAATGAAATAAGACAAGTGAGACAATAAGCACGGAATCTACACAAGCTTCGTATATAATTAAAAAAATACACAAACTAATAAATACACTCTTCATCAACAAGAACAATCAGGTGACGAGCAACAAACACAGAACAAGGGAAATAAAGAGTATTATAATTTGAGCAAGCAGACATGTGGTAATAGTGGATTTCACTTCATTGAAACCCGTTCTATCTTTTATCATTCTGTTGTAACATCTAACATTGAATTTTTGATGCAAAAGATCATTTGCTTACTATGCGTACATACAAAGAAGAACCACACTTTTGTTTCACTTTTTCAGCATGAATGTCATGTGATGCATGAAGAACAACATATAAATTTACCGCATATTGAAGAAACAGTGGAGATGGAGAAAATCAGCATACTGCTTTAATTTAAAATGAAACAGAATAAATACAACTTAACAAATGAATACATGTGTTGATAACTGAAGATCGAACTTACCCAATCAAACCAATTGACCGTGCCAGTACGAAGAGTCCATTCAAATATCCAATCTCAACTATCTCATCAATCTCTTGCTTGCTGAACATTCCACTGCCAGAAAGAAGATCCAAGAAAAGAGATCCAATTGCACCATCGACATTCAGAACTAAGTTATTCGCCTTTGAGAGAGTGTATGTTTCAACTTGAACAGCATACTCCATATACTTTATGGAAGGGAAATAAGTGTGAGCATATTGTTGCAAAAGTTGCACTCTCTTGTCCCTATTGTCTCTACTCTTGATCCTACCAGCATAAAGCAGAGTAATTTAACCATCAGTTCACATTTTAATTTTGAGATTTCTAAGAATAGGAAAAAAAAAGTATTTTCAAGTTATAAAGGGATGGGGTGCACGTAAATATTAAGTTTCTTGATATACAACGGACAAACCCACACAAGTGCAACATGATCAAAGTATATGAAAGCATCTGGCTGTATGGGAAATATATCCATTCCCATAAGCATGAACAAAAACACAAGTGTACATATTCAAATGCATATAGCAATAGCTATGCTACAGAATTTCTAAGATTTGCAATACTTCCAGAAGGTTCTGCAATACTTTCAGAAGGTTCTGTTCATGAGAAAGTTCTGCTTCAGTCACAGCACAGACAAGGAGAGAAACAGAAATTCTTCCTCAGCATTCATGCTCATTTTTTGCTCATGTAAGTGCACATGTCACATTGTGTGATGATGGGATCAACATTGGCAAATTCATTAGAAATGGTTAATTCTGATCAGTATTGAACTTGAGTTGCCAAAGTCAAGAGCAGGTGCAAGGAAGTGGATATTTTCAGAACATCTGATATAAGGAAATGCTCTGGAAGCTGCGGTTTCAAGTTTCTGGAGAGTTTGTGAACTAGGTATGTTCCCCTATGTAAAAGGTTTCTGCTGCTAGAATGTGACAGTCAAAAGTAGTTTTTGTTGTCCATACTTACAGATCACTACATCATTAGATATTTAAATGTTGCTTTTCTCCAAATGTTTTCTGTTTTTCAGCATTTTTGCCATAATAGTTTCATGTAAGATACTAATTTTGAATACAGCAAACAGCCAACATATAAATAACTCGGACAAATTTTATTTTCAGTCTTACAACATGAAGCAATGAATAACTTGCAATTTTTAAGCCTTTCCACAGAAAGGTTTAGTGTGCCTTGAATTCCTTGATCCGCCCCACTCCATGATTTAGTTCGACAAATTTGGAGAGCGAAAAAAAACTAATGGGGAATTTTTGAGATACATCTACCTTTGCCTCGTTTTAGATACGTAGGTGAGACGAGGTGTATTGGGGGTTAGGGTTTGATGAGAGGCAGCTCTGTTCTTGTACTCTATCCTTTTTAATTATTGTAAATTATAATGGAATCTCTGCTCCATCCTCGCCCTTGGATGTAGACTAGTGGCTCAAGGCTGAACCACGTAAATCTTTGTGTATTGTGTTTTTCTTCTCTCTATCTTCTCAAATCTCTTTGTTCTTCGTTTTGAGCCCTAAAACCCATTTCATCTAGATCCATTCCAACAAGGATTATTTAGCTAAGTTTTTGTGCCAAACAATCAATTTTAACACAGTTGCTTGTATTTTTTGGTTTTTCTCTGTATAACCTGTCTTGTGAATTTTCAGAGTATTTTTCTAGTACTGTCCTTTGACCTAACTCAAACATGGATTTTTATTCTTTGATTATTTATTTCACATTTTGACCTACATTAATAGCAAATCTATGTACCAAATAAAATGATGAAAACATGCAGCCTGAGACTGAATGAGGTGTGCCCTCAAGCCAAATTTTCTATCCTATAGGAGGGGGTGCAAATGAGGTGAACCGAGCAGAGTACCAAGCGTCTCAGGATCAACTCAGCATCTAAACAAGCTGCTTGACCTTGGCTCGAACTTGACCCGAGCACAAAATAACCTGCTCAAGTTCAGCTCTGCTAAGCTTTGGGCCTAGCTTTAGTTGAGCAAAGCCAAGCTGAGCTTTCCCGTCATATTTGAACAGCACAAGTTTTCAGGCATGGCTCGTTTGTGAGCCAAGATCTGAAATATATTTGAGCTTGGCTCATTTCCTGGCTGAGCTAAGCCTAAGTTGCTCATAAACAGATTGGTTTGTTTGCACCCCTATTCTAAAGCACATAATGAAGGATTCAAATAGAACTTCAATGTGAATATTCTAAGGAATCAAGAGTAAGATCTACAGTAAATGCCATAGTCTGATTGAGCATATTTCTATGCAATAAGAGCAAAGATGGCTGTGTACCATCTCAGGGCTTCGATCACACTGGTCGGAGATGCAAAAGTGGTGATTATGGTTGCTAAAACAAAGAGACAGATGAACCATCTACTTTTTACTTATCATTTTGGAATTAAATAAAATAATTGCTATTAATCAGTTAGGCTGATGGCTTAACAAATACCTATATACTTATCCTCAGAAGCTTAATGATAAGTAAACTTAGGAATAAATCATAGCATGTCCATGAATGCATGCATTAGACAACATCATTATAGTATAGGAAAATTGAAATCAAATGACTAGTGCATGTCGATGCCAATAAGACAGATGGCACATAACCATTGCAAGTGCACACATCATGTCATATACAGTAGTAAAGCACATATACCTGTGCCCTATCCCCGGTACACGAATGCCCTTCTTTTTCATGCCTTCAACAAACTCATAAGGAGTAAGACCCTGAAAGAAATGTATTGCAGACATATTTATTCTTGTATTTAGCAATAATGTAGCAAGTGCAGATGCTAACTATATTAGCCAAGTTACCCTGTCATATGCATCCTTGAAGTATCGAGCAGCATCATCAATTGCACCACCAAATCGAGGACCAATTGTCAGCAACCCTGTTTCACAAACTTAGTCATGTAACATTTTATATCTATTTGGGTACTTCTTCGGCTCTGTCATTCAAGAACTAGAGAAAAAGAATAAAGTAACAGCTTCAACATGCCATTAACTTGCAGAAATTACCTGAGACCAGACTGGAGACTAAATCCTTTCCAGCTCTTGCTGTTACTATAGTGTTATGAGCACCAGAGACACAAGGACCATGATCGGCACACAACATGATGCAAATCTGACAATTACAGCAAGTGCTGCTGAGTTAGGAACATGAAAATTACAGATACGGAAAGCAGTAAATTTGTCTCTACAATCCATTTGATGTGGGTTATAATTTGAGCTTATGGACAGATATAACTGTGTCGCTGCTGGGCTAGGAACAAGAAAACTACAGATACAGAATAGTATATTTGTGTCTACAGTCCATTTGATGTTGGTTATAATTTGAGCTTGTAAATAGATACAACTGTGCCAAGGTAAAACACAGCAGCAGAAAATTATAGATGGCTTTCAAAAGATAGCAGAGGAATCACATTTTTACCAACCTCAATAAATTTTGTGCAATAGCGCGGAAGACTACGCTTGAACCACAAAAGAGAGATAACATCACCCACACCGTAACCCTGTTCAACAATGGTAGACATTGGCACACCAGCATAACATGGCTCGTCACCTATAAATGGACATATGCACACTTCAACATTAATGAACAGAAGATACTCCATAGTGCACACAAAAAGGAAAGAAAAACTGCCAATCAAACCTCTGTCATCTGAGATAGTTGAGATAATATGTGTTGGAGCGCGGACCCTTCCACTTTTAATTGCAATGTTAAGGTCCTCAGGTATTTGAGGAGTTTTAACTTCAGATACAGGGGTAATCTTTCCTTCTTCAACCTAACATAGAAATAGTTAGCCGTTGAGGATTCATTTTAGATGAACTGTTCTTCGTAAAGGAATAACTCATATCACTATGGAACGCATATGCTTGTCCAACCAAAGAGGTCATTTATCTGCCACCTTGATGCATTTGAGGAAAATATGAACATACCAGTTTCTGAAATGTTTCTTTGATTGCACCCTCCAGTGCTTCATATGAAGTGGGAACAACTGCTCCAGCTTCCCTTAGTGCCTGATTTTTTGCCTGCGCTGATTCCAATTCACCACCACTTTTAGCACCCTGTTTTAATAATACAGCACAAGATTGGAAATGAGAATCTAAAAAATGTGATGATTATGATTGCAACAAGAAGTATAAAGCTAGTGAAAAATATTAGAATTAAGATGCTCAATTATAACTCACAGCATGACCAAACTGCACTTCTGACTTGAAGAGCCGTGCACAGGTTCCACTAACCCAAGCAACAACTGGTTTATGAACCCTTCCTTCTTTTAGGGCCTCAACTAGGGAGTACTCATCTCTCCCACCCAGTTCCCCCAGCACAACCATCATTTTTACCTAAGTTAGGTCCAGCCACAATTTTCACAAAAAAGAAACGAAAAGCTGTCAGAGGAAAAGTACCATTAAAATTTGTATCAAATATTCATCTTCCATAAAGTAGATTGTTATGGCTGAATCTCCCCTTTTTTTGCATTATAGTACTTGATATTGTTCTTAAAATTGACCTAGATTCAGCAGACTTTTTTCCAACACAAGAGAATGAAAGAGATCTGGCACATCTAAGCAAGCAACTTAAATGACTGTCAAGTCTTATACAAATATATTTGCCGTCAGGTTTCACATTCAGGCTGCAAAGCATGAGTGCCTGCTTCAGTTTCACATTCATTTTACAGGGGTAGTGCGAAACCATACAAACAGTAGGGAGCTTTCATATGATGTTAGAAAAGAAAGGAAAGTTGCACATTGCCAACTAAAACCAGTTAATGATTCGTAGCATCAAGCCTTCCCAGACAAATTTGTTATTTTTCAGGCATCCTTGAAAATGGATGTTCAGTTGTTAACAAACTAGGCTACACTTTTAGCATGTCATCGCTGGTATGAACATGACCAGCAAAGAGCAAATATTAATTTCCCTTCGTAATGGATACAGACAACAAACTGACTAAAGCTCCATAATGAACTCATTAAACAACCAAATTGACATGAATAATTAATCACCTGTGGGATGTTGTTAAACCGCAGGACATGATCAGAAAGAGTTGACCCTGGAAAAACATCTCCTCCAATTGCAATGCCTGGAAAAGTTTAACAGGTTTCGAGAGTTTAAATCCACTCCTCAGCGAATAGGGAACATTAACCCTAGTCACAATATACTGTACCTTCATAAATTCCATCAGTCACACGTGCAATTGTGTTGTAAAGCTCATTTGACATGCCTCCCTGTGACCACAAAATCATGTTCTCAGAAACTCAGACCTGAATAGCGTATGCATTATTATAAAACTAAAAACAATATATTGCTTCTTGTAATTATTTTCTCCAAATGGCAAAAAAATCAGATTGACAAAGAACAGCGTGGACCCGGAAAGATTTATCCTTAAAACAGATCACAAGAAGAAGTAGGGTGTTAGTAATATAAGAAGTTGGTTGTTTTCCAAGTTTTCTTGTAGCTAGTGTCAATCTAAGAAGCATCCATACTTGTAAACATGATGTAATTACTTACAGTACAGTTCAGTTAACATGATGTAATTACTTATAGTACAGCTCGGTTGAGATATGCATCAAAGAAAGAATATTTTGTAGGTCGGCCACCATAGCACACTTCAGTTTTGACTCATTAGGAAGCCAACAAAATTCTTATATATTTGTGATTATTCTGTTATATAGGAAGCAAACTGCTAAGCCCAACCATTGTGGCATAAACTCTAAGCAAGCTTGTAACAGTGAAATGAGCAATTTAGTACACTCTTGCACTTTGTTCTTTTTTTGCATAAATCAACAGGCAAGTGTGTTTATGAGTGACACTACAATCATCTCAAGGCACTAGCACAGGAAAGAACTAAAAACAATATGGTGTTTTTTTTTTTTTTTGAGTGTGCACTGCATGTGAATACATGCATGACTTTATGTTCCATTGCCATAGATGCGTTGGTTTTAAAATATGAATAGTCATTAGATGTCACATACAATAAACAAAATTAGGGTTTGAAGATTTTGCAAATTAGATTTAATTTTTCAGTCTGTGAGCTTACAAAACATTAGCATGTAATATCACACAATCACATACCAATGCACATGCAAGCACATAATCAACTATGTAACTTTTTTATGTTCTTAGTGAAAATTGTGTTTGCACACATGCATGCATTCATGTCCAGGGACACTTCCATAAATAACACAATTACTGATACTTTCACAATTTTTCAAGGTTCAGCTTTATAAATCTTATTATAGCACTTTCTAGTTGAAGAGTGTATCTTTCCCATCATGAATTCTTGTCTTGCTCTTCTCCACAATCTTTTGACTTAAAAATGATGAAGGTGACCCCTAGCTGACTAGATGCCACCTTTTTGTTGAAGCGAAAACCATCTTCCCATTCTGACAACAGATCCACCAATAACATATGCATCCCCAGTATGATACATATTTTCCGACACAACTGACTGGTTAGTTGAAGATAATGCCCTCAAAACCTAGTAACCGTATCAACATGTTACCAATTCAATATGGTATGGTACGCACCCTACATCAACACAGTCTCCCAAAAAAATTTTCTTACTCCCAGACATGGTACTGCCGAACTGGACGGTGCAGGGCGGTTCTGCCTGGTATGGACCAATTCAGTTCATCCATCAATCCAAACCTAGGATCTGTCCTAGTTCCGCATCGGTACGATACAGTGCGCTTTGATACCGGCGGTTCAAGATGGTTTGGCAGACCATGGTTGGGGCAAAAGAACAAATAGAAAGAATCAATAAATTCATTACCCAGATAGTTAAATACTTATGCGGGTACTTAATACCATTTAAAACATATTCTACAACTTCCTAAAGTGCAGTTAGATTTTAAAAATTTTACAAAGTTCATTTACCATTATCAAAAACATAACCAATAAGGTAAAAAATACAGTATATGAAATAGAATTTCTTAGAGAATGCTGTCATCAGTGAGAACATACTGATTTGGATACAAATCCAACAGATCCAGGTCTGTAAAGCTTGCAGTGAATTATATTGTCAATTGTCCCAGCAGTGTCGCCAATCTTAAAAGCTCCAGCTTGGATTCCTCCAACAGTGGCAGGACCAATAACAACCTGCAATTAATATTGGCACAGAGACTTGTAATCTAGTGCAACCAGCAGAGAGGACAAAATTCTGATAAAGGATCTGTGCAGTAGTGAGTCTCAAACTAATCCATCTCAAACTAATCATCTTTCATATAATGTTCTTTAAGTATTATCAGTGTAAATTTTTCTACAACAGAAGTTCTTACTTGTAAATAAATGAGTTAAATCTTTTTCAAATCCAGTTCTAGTTATGTTAACCATTAAATCTCACAAAGTTGTCCCAAGCTCTCTTTTCACCTTGTTATTCGCCTGCGCATAAGCAATTAACTGCTTTGTGTCTGATTCTGGAACGCCTTCAGCTATAATAGCTACAACTTTGATTGTTGGTTGTTTCAAAGCAGACATTGAAGAGGCAGCTGCACTGCAGATTTTAAAAACAGAATAACCAAAACAAGGCGCAGGTGAAAATGCAGAGTACTACTTTGAAGGGTGCAAAAGAACAAAAAAGATCACTGACCTTCTAAATGATGCAAAGTTGATAAAAACATCAGCTGTTGGATGAGCTCTACAAGCTGCTTCAATGCTACAATAAAAACAGAAACGGTAACATTATGCCAACATTTATTTGAAAACATAAGCAAATAATTTATGTGACTGCGCAATGGTACAGATCATGTGGTAACTTAACACATATGATGAATATCCAAATTACAGACATTTAACATATGCACACCTGTCTTGTTGGGTAAATCTCCAAACAAACTTTACAGTTAAAACATTTACAATTGAGTATTACGATTAGCAGTTATCCTATAGGTATTCATAGTATCTGTTCAAGTTTATTTGTTTATGTCCAATCACTATCCTTAAAGGAAATTGTTACTCTGGTTGGAGATGTGGTTGTGAGGCATGCTCTCGGCATGGCTCCAAGACCAGGATTGCATCCTTCATTTTTTTATTATTTATTTATTTTTGATACAACGGCAGCTCAAACAGCTCTAGTGTGAGTACAGCCAGTAGATCCTTCATATTAAATGCACCACAGAAGAATGCAGTTCAGTATAAAAATGTGAACCATCCTAACTTGGTGATGCTAGACCTTAATCTGCATCAAAGCTTATGATAAAGATGCAAAGTCTGTCATCAAGGTGGGGAATCGCACATAAATTAGAATAAGGTAATATACAAATTGGCATTTATAGGAATCAGATCAATTTTCCCAGCCAAAATTCACAACATTAAGCCTAAGGGGCTTGACTTCTAAGCTACTTGTAGCAATAGATTTTAAATTCAGTTTAGGATGATTAATGTAAAAAGTTGTTTTCACCTTGAATGAACTGGAATGGCAATTTCCTCCTGACCAAAAAATAGTTTCTGAAACCCTTCAGAACCAGGATTAATAATTCCAGCAACAGAAGGTGTCTCCCTCCCTGTGTAGATGAAAATCACAGCCAATTTTAGTCTAATGAATCATACACCCATCAATATAGTAATTACATCCTACATTTACTCCATATAAGTTAAAACATTAAAAAAAAAAACTGTACAAACCACAAAGGAAGTCAAAATCAAGCATCCTTTGGATGGGAAGTTGCTTATAATTGTAGAATAATGCTTGGGTTTGCCGCGAGAAAAGTTGTCCTGTGGCCATGATGTAACAAGGAAATCAAGGCAACCTGCAAAAAAATGTGAATAGTCTCCATTAATGGAAGATATAAACCTTGATTTCATAGTGTAAGATAAAATTAGAAACAAGCAAAAGAATTAAGAGTGCAGAGTGGAGACTGTTATCCAACTACAAAAAATTAACATTAAGTTTTAGCAAAGATTGTTGCTTTGCTTTTAAAGGTAGAAACAAAAATGAAGAAGATGGGTGTGATGATATATGACTTGTCGGATCAAAGGAAATGAACTTCTTCTGTAACTTTAGTTCTTTTCTTCAATACCACAAGGTTGATGTCTTGACGATACTAATAAATTGACGAAATAATGGCTTTATTGTGTGGTATGGCTCTATCTAACAAACCAAGAATGATGGGACAAGTACATATAAACATACGTGGCACTTGCTTTCTCAAAAACCATTTAAGATGCAGAGAGAAAGTGTTTGCTGTTTTCAAATGCCACCAGAATTCGGGAAAATGTCACAAGCTGACATTATCAATGAAAGTAGCTCGATGTTAGGAAAGAACCTACTAATCAAAACTTTTGATCACTATCACACATATAAATAGTCATAGCAATCGAGAATCAGTTACATCGATGCTCCCTAAGATAGTGACATGCATCTCCTTTCGAAGAAGTTCTATTTAGCTGCAAGACAAAATGAGATATAACATTAAACTACTATTTTGGGCTTGATTTCGTGCCATTACAAGAAGTAATGAACTCCAGAATTCGGATATTATTAGTGAAATTATTACGGTGTCAGTCTCAAGCAACTCATTGACTTAATTCTAGATAATTTGACTCTATAATCTATCTGCCCATCTTTCTTCCTCTGCTTAATTTCCAGATAGTTTTCTGTTCCCATCAAGATGCAGATCTAATCTCCAGCTACTTCATGGATTTTGGTGTCTTAACATTGGAGCACAATCTTACAAACAAAACATTGGAGTACACTATTACAAATAAAAAGTAGAAGGATAAACATCAATTTTAATGGCAGACGAAAAAGGTCCAAGTAAAATGCCCAAAATGGTGAGAGCAAAAAGAGGAAGCTCCACTAAAACTTGTCATCAAGAAATACAACAACAATATTTTTGCCATCTAGATCTATTATGTACAATATAAAGAGAGGAGAATAGTTATCAACAGGCAGAAAGTTATAGCATGCCCTTAATGTGATCGTCAGATTGACACATACAATTAATGCTTACGAGAAAAAGTTCGTAAGATAGAAGTAATGCCTGCAGATTTATATGGAACTCAGGTTTGGCAAAAAAAATTGGCTTAAGTTGAGTGGTGGCCTTGCCACCATTTTGCTCCAAAAGATAATAAATCAATAAATAAAAATGGCACAAGAAAATAAGGAGCAACATCAAAAGAATAATGTCAAGATGGATTTAGGGTACATTAAAGACAAATTTAGAAATTGTACTAGGTGTGGATAAAATTTTGACCTGACTTTGATGGTAAAAGCATGTACTTTAAGCCTTAAGGGAAAATCGATACAAAATGGCTGGCCAAAATGTCAAAGGGCAACCTCATATAAGTGGAGGTTAAGAAAAGTAATTTGGAAAAAAAGATTATTGAGTCAGTACATAACTTTTAACGGGAATTAATAAATCAAAGATGTACATGAGGCCAACACCCAATGGTTGGGATAACAACTGTTGATATTAATAAAATATAGTTGAGAATTTTGCCTCTTGATAGGAATAAAGAGCAAATAACTCATAATGCACATGTCATTGACTTAGCTGACATGTAGTTGAAGCAATATATGTCAAAAACTGATCAAAGGAATAAAGGGATTCGGCATTGGGTTCGGATCTAAGTCAGTTCTAAAAGGCTACTATAGATTAAGAAATAATCCTGGAGATCTAATTAAATAAGACTGGTATCAATAAAACCTAGACAAATTTAGAAGCACCTAATGTCAAGATGAGTCAAATATTTTTTTTCTAACTAAACTACGTCAAGATGAATCAGAGAACTTATCTAATCAAGAGGTATATTATAGAGAACATTCTTTTTTCTCTTATATGTAAAACCTTTTACCTTTTCAACAAAAAACGAATATAGACATATTTGTGGGGGGTAGGTTTAAGAGTCATACAGCAATAAATAGGAGTGTCCATACATTACAAAGAGCATCTTGAATTGAACAAAATTTCTAGTTCTATTCTCTATCATTCTTTATAGTTCTTTATTGCTGTTTTTTTCTCCTATCTTGCTCCTCCATTATTGGGCAAATCTTTTTCCTCCAGGAGGAAAATCACCATTTCAACTGCTCATATGATTGAGACAAGACTAATCAATTATGGTAATGGAATAAGACTTCTCTTAGTAGGAATAAGGGCAAGTAAGCATTCATAGTGCCAATCCCAAATGGTAGGGGCTATTTTTATCATAATACAGATAGAATAGGTTCCACATGGAAGAAAATTCTTTAGTAGTTTGAAGGCAATCGGTTACCAGATTTACAATACAATAATGCCACTGAGAAGCCACCTAAAAAGACCTACGACATAACCACTGTAAGTGAGACCAGCAGATCTGTAACTTATCATAATCACCCTTGTAACTTAATATTCAGATAGAAATATCTGTCATCAGAACTGACGGGATCCTAACAACATAGACTGGAAGCAATGTTGCACACTTGCAACAATAACAAGCTACGCTCGATTATCAAAACAGAATAAAAATAGCTCACTGAAGATTCTTGGCGTCTAAAAATTCCAACAACTTGTGATAGCAGAACATTCAGCCACCGCATGACAACCTAGTCCCTAAAAAATCGATTTTTCCCAAAAAAAAAAAGGTTGAACAATGACAACCCAAGAAAACTTTAGGGAAAAAGCGTCAGATCTATCGATTGTCGCCAGAAAAGAGAATAAATTCTCAGACTTGGAAACCGAAAAACCTTCCCAGTGCCAAAAATGGGACTGAATCATAGATCCCACGAAGCACTGCAAGAGGGGAGAAACCACTATCAAGCACAAGACATCCAATCAGATCCACGCAATCCACGGAGCAGACATAAATCAAGACCCCTCGGTTTCCACTACAACCGCGTCGATCCAACAAAAAGAATCACAGATCTCACTACCAGATTCAAGCAGAGCCCAAAATTCAAACTCCAGAGCAAAATCCGACAACCATTCGACAAAATTCCAGCAAGAAAAGCACGAACCGACGGCCAAAGAGAACGAGACGTACCTAAAAAAAGGGATCAAGAGCTTCTCCCCCTTGTGGAGCTAGAAGGAACGGATCGAGAGAGCCGGCGAGGGTGGGGGAGATACGGCGATCTCGGGAGAAGCGGTGTCGGGCTATATATAGAGGAAGCACTCCATCTACCCCCAGCCAGAGAGAAGCGGGGGGTGCAGCTCCGAATCGCAAGCACGTGTTGGGTTAGTTAGCTCACGACTGTCAGATCATGGACGCGGCCTGAGGCGGGCGCGCTTCCGAACAGGAGTCGGGGGGTTATGTTACCGGCGAGTGACCAGATGTCAAACGGGAGGTTCGGTCTCGGTGGCGAGTAGGTGGGGAGCGTCTCATGGCCGCAATGGAAGACTGCCTAAATCCAGGAAAAATAACCTACAAAAGTTTTATCTCATTGTTTGGGGCGCCACTCCATCCCCCACTCCAGCTATATTATCCTCTCTATTCTCTGTTACACACATGAAATTATCATATCCCCCAGCTCAAAGACGGAGAAAAAAAAAAATTCAATACAGGCGTGCATGTTAATTTATCGCTGAGCTGATCGATTTGATAAAATCAAAAAAATTTATTACATATAGAGGTCAAGATTTCATGAATCATATAACTAATCATCAATTTTCACATGAGACTAATGGTAAATAGGATGCAAGTTGTGATAGTTTTTATCAAAAGATTCACTTTTTTAAGAATTTCGTATAATTTTATCAACTACACAAGTCACTCCATATTCTCTTATTTATTATTAATGTTCTGCAGGTCAATGTTTCATATGCACCAAAAGTGCCCTCTAAGCGTTACCATTTCACCTAACATATCTGCACTCAAGCGCTTCCACTTAATAGCCTAGGGCCACGAGGAATTCCAGCTACAATGAGAACCGCTTTGGTACCTGGGTTGGGCTCCGAAGCACTTCTGGCTCTGCGTGGTAGGTTTGGCTGGAGTTGGACCCGACGGCATACCAGCATTTCGTGGTACTTATTGCGAGAAGGACAAGGGCGGGTTGTTCTGGTAATTTCCGTGTCCGTTGGAACATGAAACATCCAGATGGGCGAGTCATCAACTGCCACGAATGAATGTAAGTGGGTCCATCGGTTTATAATATTTCGTGGACCGGAAAATCTAGCAGCAGCGATCCCCACGTTGCACCACCGCTGCAGATGTCTCGAATCGGACAAACAATGCGACAACATCACGTGACTTGCATAACGGAATCTTTGGGTATCCGAGACGAGGGATGTAACGTTGCAGACGTGGAAGACAAAAGAGAAAAAGAAAAAATATTGAGATACAAATCTTGATGCGCTTTAAGAAAGATACGCTCGCCGTTTGAGATTCCTTTGGTTTTCCAATGGTTTGGCGAGCAAATTTGGTTGGGAGCTTATTGACGCTGCCGTCAACTTAAGATGATGGCATTCTCCTTGTTTAGTGGGGAAGGATTGGCTTTTTTTTTTTTTTTTGTACACTGGCTGCTCACGTAGCAAATGTATGTGAGTACAGTAAAAAAATAAAATAAAAAAAGCTAGCTAAGCGTTTAGTAAATATCCGCCTAATTTTTTCAAAAAAAAAATTTTCAAGTGGTGCGCCGCATATAAGGCCACCCAGTCAGCAGTTGTGTTAGCCTTTTGATACATATGCATGATCCTGAAAGAGCTATAGTCCTCTGCTATCCGTCGTATGTCAAGAAGCAAGGACTGTCCATCCAACTCGGAGAGTCGTCTGTAGATCTTCTCGATCACAGAGACAGAATCGCCCTCCAGATGAATGTACTCTGCATCTAGAATGTGCCTCGCATGGAAGATGCTCTCCCATGCTGCTCATAGCTTTGCTCTAATAATAGGAGTGATGAAGAAGTGGCATTTGAAATCCTCTGAGCCTCCTTCCTTAAGGTCCATTACCCATCTTAGAGCCTGGCTGCGGTTGGTTGAAATTATAAGTTTATTTCCATTATTACCCCTACTATTTTGTGGTATTAACGGATAACCCTTCTTGCAGTAGGGGCTCTCTTACAGGGGACGAAGAGTACCCTAACTTGGACGGCCGTGATTTACTGCTGATTCGGGGTGGGACCTACAGTAGTTGGGCGGGACCACGGGTTGGCGCCCTTTATCCGTTAAAACGTACACTGTTCAGTGTTCGGTGAAGATTTTCCACTGAAAGCAAGGTTTGATTATGACTTATGCTAAGTCTAAAGCCACATGATGGGTCCATTTTACATTCCATTGGTTTTTAATTAAAATAGGAGAAGGCACCTTTTGGTTAGTTCAAGCTTTGTCAAAACCAAATAAGGCATAATTGGACATGAAAATGTCTATAGGTAAACAAATGAAATTGTAAACTGGGTAGCCTCGCAGATTATACTGGTTGTACTTTATGGACGACCCATGCAAGTATTCTATTCAGTTTAGAAAAATTTTATTTTCTGATTTTGTTAGATATATTCATGCTAGATGGGTGCGAGCCATTTATTAAAAAAATACATGCAAGTTGCTTTTTGCCAATGTTATCAAAGTTATGTGTTGCTTCCAAAGTGAATTATGTCCGCATGAATTTGACGAGGATGTAAAACATGTATTGTTTAGGTTTTGCTGATGAAGTTTAATTGTTCAAAGGCTTTAATAGAAATATTAAATTGTTACTTTGATACTATGCCTACATAATGCGCATGCAACAAATCATGGGCCAACTTGACTTGTGCCTAATTTAAGAAATTTTAGGAGCTTTGCATGAGTTGTTTATATGTCATGACAGGTTCTAGAGCAGAAGCAACACAACACGATCGCTTTTCTTCGAAACAAACCCCGCCACGCCTAACTTGCCCTCCTACTCAATACTTCTGGCAAGAATGTTCGCTTTTATGCTTTGTCGCAATTGATTGACGTAGTCAAGAAGTTAAGATAGTGGTAGGGTCACTAGCTTTGTCCCAAGCCAAATGTCGTACCATTAAATTCTTTTTTTTTAGAACGATGAATTTTACCTTTTCATACTTCATCTTTCAAAAGTAAGCCCACATATGTTGGGATGAGAATGTGAAAAAAAAAAAAAAAAAAAAAAATCTGATGAAGCAAAAAGGTGAAATCCAAACTTAACAAGAGAGGGTCATATTTTTAGAGCAATTTTTCAAAAGGGTCTAAGCCCCTATATCAAGGCCTGATATCTATTACAGGCATTCTTTTCTGTCGGGTGAAAGGTATAAACATCCTTAGCTGGATGTGTAACTACACAAGCATGCTATCAATGTTAAAAATCCAAAAATGATAAAAGATGATAGCATGAGTTCAGATGCCTTAAGCTTCAACGACTTAAAGCAACCATTAAAGCTACCGTTTTTTATTTACCTTATAGATTGTCTTATAATTAACCAATGCAAAGAAAGTGGAGGCTAAAGAAAGTTCATTTTGATCTTAATATTTCCTGCAATCGGTCAAGATGGAGGGAGGAGAGATGGACAAAATAATAAAGCGGCAAAGAAGAGGATAGCATAATTAAGAGGGTGGTTGCCAATCTGCTGGAGACGGTTTGAGAGTTGGCCGTATGGTTGAGAATTAATTCCCACAAGTTTGGTTCCTTTATTGCTATCAAGCCAGATGCTGACAGTCGTGCTTTTAGAAAAATAAACTTTAGACTGGAGTTAAAAACCCAAGAGGATGAATTGAAAGATTAGATTTTAACAGAATAGTTTTTTTTTTTTGTTTAACAAAGAGGGGGAGGAGGAGAATTAACTCCACCTGTATAGCAGCCCCCACTGAGCCTCCTTCCACCAGAGAATGTCCGACGCGAGTAGAAAGACTCATACCCTCTCTACCAGCACGGATGAACCCGTGTGTGAATAAGTCACCCCAGCACCATCTTAGTACCGGCAGACCTGATAGCGATTTCACCGGATAAATCAGGCGAGGGGCATTCGGTCCCCATATTTGATCGATTACACCATTTCAAAACCCTTTTCAAAATCTAATATGCAATCAATATGCTGTTTTTTTTTATTCCAATGGTAGAAAGATATGACTTCAATGAACACTAGAAGACAGCAATCTAGTAAGGTGAGGTGCCTTAAACCTCTGGCAGTTAGTGCTTGTTCAATTAATCGAGGCAAAAAAGCATTAACCGATTAGTCAGAACTTTGGGGAACTATTAAATGGACTTGCAGCCTGAAAGCTGCACCATTTGACCTAATGGAGAATACTTTTCTTAGATGTTTGCCGGTAGTTAGCTTCATTAGTAGTTGTAGAAACGCATCGCTATCCATCAAAATCGAATTAAAACACGAAATGACTACGTGCACGTAACCGGTTACATGTAGCATATCACTAGGAAAGCGTAGATCGAGATTTGGCCGCCATGCTTTCACAAATCCTCTACAAGAAGTCGTTGTCTATTCCTGGCAAAAGAAGGAAAGCCCCTTCCCCTAGAAAGTTTGCAGGCTCTTGCAGGTAAAGAACTACATTCTGTTGCTGTAGCTGAGAAAGAACTGTCTGTCCGCCTCTTAAATTTTAAGAAAACATTTGATGGAGGTTTGAAGCCAAAGTATGCAATTGTTTGTAGATCAACAGGATAGCAAGCTCTGTCTTCTTCTCTTTTTTTTTTCTTTTTTTTTTTAAGAAGAAGGATAGCAGGCTCTATCACACCTTTAAAAAGAAGAAGAAAAAAAAGAAAGTGTTAAACCTCACTTCGGACTGTGAAATATTTGCGCAAGGACCAATCTCCAATTGGGTATCCGTCTGCTGTCTTGTTTTGTCTACCAGTTCACTAAGGCCGGATATTCCGTTATTTGCACTTAGTATCCTTGCAGTTAGTTTCTAAGGGGTGGAACTGGACTCCCATCAGGAGTAATCTTCTTTACATTTTCTCCGGTGGTCCGATGCCGATAGGGACTCAGGTGCTTCCCTCCGGCTCTAATTAGAGGGATGAAGCTTTCCTCAACCTTCCATAGAAGATCAAGGCTTTGAGTTGGAGATTCGCCAGTTCTCGGTCTCCTCCTCGAACGTCGGCTGCCACCAGCACCGTGGCCATGGCTAAACATCGTTGGAAGCTAGGTAAGAACCCGGCATCCCTTAGTTGATCCTTCCCTTCTTCAGAGTTTTTAGAGCCTTAATTCCAGCCGGTGACCGCCGGATTTTTGCCTAAGAAAGAGGTGCCCTGCTTTTTCTTGTTTTGGATTTATCAGCTTTATTCTACCTCTTCCGACCACTTCACTGCACTTGTAGCCGAAGCCGTCGGCGTGGCCATGGCCGGAGCTAGTTGTTGACAAAATAAATTGAATATATTGAAAGAAATGAAATTCGTAAAGAAAATTTAAAGAAAAATTTAATTCGTAAAAATATACTGCATATCTGAATTTAGTTTGAAGCTGATAGAATTTTCTCTGCCTACTTTCTGTAAAAAAATTATTTATTTATATACTTGATTTATTTAATTAAAGAGTTTGTTGCTTATTGGGTTGTTTAACTTATTATATATATATAATAAGTTATATATATTACAGATTCGAAAAACTAGCTTGCTCCGGAATTTCGTGATAGAAGAACCACTAGAAAATTTTAACAAATATTATTGTAGATTAGAGTTTATTAAAATTGATGCAATATCGTAAATATTGTTGAAATTGTGAGAATTTAAATTTTAACAAGTATACGGTGGTTGACACGCGAGCTCACTAACTCGGATCGGAGGCATGGCATTATCGAGAATTATAATATAGAAACTAAAACAGCGTCAGAAACACTATTCATGCCTGATGGTCAAGTTGAGTTTGATTATTGCTCTCAAGGTAGCCACGTCCAAGTGCTGCGTCTCCATGATACCATATCCCTTGGCAAACCGAAAGAACCCAGTCCCAGATACAACACCAAACTCGCGCTCCTTGAGCTTAAACGGATCGGCTCCTTGGATCTCCAGCGTGCTTCCCTTGAACTGCCCCTCGGTGAACGTCACCGAGAAGACCATGTACAATGCCATCCCATCCAAAGCCGAGTTTATATACAAGCCCTGAGCTCGGCCTATTACCTTGGAGTCCACTTCAGGCCTCTCGGTGACCACATCGTCGACCACCGCAACGGTGCCGAACTGCAGGATGTTGGAGGCTGCACCGAGTTTGCCTGCGACCGTGACGGCGGAGGCGTCGTCGCCGCTGAAGTAGTCGTGGACGTAGAGGACGAGGTTGGTTTGCTTGGGCTTTCGCCTGTGAAAGGCATAGGCCACAAAGAGGAGCGTGGCAGTGGGTAGAAGGAAGAAGAGGATGGGCATGTTTGAGGAGTTGGGCATGGTTTCTGCTATTGTTTTGGGAGGAGAGGAAGATGGAGATGTTTTGTGTGTTCGCTTGTTGGGTTGTCGATGGTTGTGCACTGGAGTTTTATATCATGAATGGAGACTTATATCGCGGACTCTAGTGTGAAAGAATCGTGTTGGCCATTGGAGATCAGGTGGTTTATTGGGATGCCTTTTTGGCGTTTCCTTTTGATTCTTTTATACTATGAATGGACAGACTACCGCGAAAGAATCGTGTTGGCCATTCGAGATCAGGTGGTTTATTGGGATGCCTTTTTGGCGTTTCCTTTTGATTCCCTGGTGAGCCGTTTCTTTTACTCTTGGTGGCATTTCTATACAAACAAAGCTGGGTAGCAACCATCGAGATGGTAACACAGTTGAAACAGAGCTAAGATTCTACCAAAGTGGCCTAAGTTCAAAATTCGCAGACGTCGATTAAATGCAAGGACAGAATGCTCCCCATCTGATTTGTCCGGTGGAGTTGCCATCTAGTTTGCCGGTATTTAGATGGTGCTGGTGTGACGTACTCACACGTAGAAGAGACTGCCGCATTAGTAGAGCTGCCCCGCCGATGGAAAGGATATAAGTAAAATTTATCTACCCATATCAAACATTCTTCAGTGAAAAGAAGATCCAGTGTAGGTTGCTACACGGGTGAGATCCTCCTCACCCTCCTCCTCTTTTCTTTTCCTAAGGAAAAAAAAAAAAAGCTGTAGCGGGCACATTCACTCAACAATTTTTATTTTATTTTTTTCTTCTTATTGCTTTGGCAGGCGACTCACAATTAATATATCCAAAAAAAATTAGAAAACAAAAACTACCTCAAGACTCTGGGCACTTGTGCCTCAACGATCTTTCATCAGCTACGATAAACTACAAAATGAAGTCCCGAACGAAGACGGTCTTAAGAGATTTAGAAAAAGACAAATAAAGAGCTTTTGGGTATTGCGTTTGAAGATCTTAGCATTTATGATTTCCGGCTAGGTTATGTTTTTTTGGGTTGATGAGCAATGCTGTCAAGCCACGAAAAGTAGTCTACTTTTTTGAGATGCGTGAAAAGTAAAATCTGGCGCATTGTTAATCATAAATGCCAATGGAAAACGGCATAACTTGAGGATTGAATTACTGGTGAACTATTTTTCTTTAAGATGCAGAAAATGGTCCAAAATGGCTGACTTCAATCTATTTCACCGGACCAAACCCCCATAATTATTAACCATACTAGTTGGCATCCTCTACTCAAGTGAGAATCAAAGTAAATACCGGCTTATTTTGAACAAGTCAATTTAACTTACAAATGGAAAATGCTGCTAATCCATGAATTATTCCTAATGCACAGATGAAAAAGCAGATTGCAGTGATATCTGCTAAAACGAACCGTGTGAGTTGAATCCCACAAGTCAATCATGGGTTCCAAACTAAGAAATTATATACATATATAAGAAACTCCGAACAGATCAAATCTGCACGTTGAGTTCCACCTAAGGGACCAGCTACACGTCTGAAAGTGGTCCAACTTTCAAGCCTAATCCATGAATTGCAGATAGACTAGGCTCTGCATCATAGACCTGAGGCCAGATTCATGTTAGATTTGGCCAAGCCGGAGCCACACGTACCCGGTCCCACCTACGGGCAAAGAGAAACGGATGGTTAGAGCATCTTAAACCTATGATAATTCTCTTAACTGCAAACATTGTTGTGCAGATGATGGGTTGCATGGGAATTTTCTAAACCGTTGCCTTCATCAAAACCAGAAAACAATAAATGTTTAACTGAACTATATCATTAGATTGTATATTTTCCTGATTTTTTTTAAAGAAAAATTTACAAGTTGAATTCAGACCAACCTTGATCAACAATGAAACGTCAAAATAACTAATGATCAACTAAGTTTCTAATAGTCACTTGTAACTCAAAATTATCTGGCCGTTGCTTTCCACTAATACACTCTCTTTCTCAAAAGTGGCTTTCGGGCTTCCTTCTTACTGGATACCGTACCAGATCCTGTTGGAGTCGTTCCTACAGCCATCTGGTATAAATCCTTCAACCTGTGGAAAAATGATAAGAATTACGTCTTAATTTATTAATTTATAGAAAAATAAAAATTAACTTCAAAATTCAATCACCTTGGCATACTGATAAAGAGGGCAATGACAGATAATCCAACTATAAGTGGAAAGACCGGAGCTGGAGTTAGTTCCTGTGCAATATACGAAAGTTTCAGTTTCTCTAAGACAAAAAAAAACATCCCTTTTTTTGGTTCCATCCAGATAGACACAAAAACATGTGCTATGGAAACATCAGTATGTTTGCATTTGTGATTGCAGAAATTCTAATTTTCATATTTTTATTTGTTAGTTTTGAACCATGACACGTGCATTATTGCATGGAAACTTCTTTTTCTTTGAAGTGAGAAGGTAAAAATCAAGTAGGCAAATGATCTGGTGTGCAACTCAGTAGATGACAGCTGCTACAATTGAATAATGAATATATACGACTAAGCTCAAAGTAAATCCGCACAAAAGCACATGCATGCAGGCATGCACCCATGGGAGAGATCTATCAAGAACAAAGGAAGTAAAAAAGAAATCAATAATTTATTGTCCATCAAGGCTTTAAACATTGCCAAATGGGATGCTACAAACAGTACCGCACCATTCGACTAGAAAACAGGCACCAGTAGGCAATGTCAGCATGGGATACATTCTTGTACCGTGTCATTACCCGATACTGCATCGGTTTTTTCAAAAAAATGGGCATGCCCTCCAGTACCGGTTTTAAAACCTTGAAGGCAAACAAAATAGAAATAAAAATGAAAAATAAAATATTTCAGCAAGCAACTTTTGCAGGGAAATCATATAAATCAGATGGGAACTACCTGTTTGTGATGATATTCCTCAACTTTAAATCTGAGAGGACCCACATGAATTTGAGGTTGCTTTTCCAAATCAACTTCAAATACATCAGATTCAAATTTGTGAGTGCTTGATGGAAGCCCTGACCGAAGCTGCACAAGGTGCTTGCCCTTGGGCAAATCACGTATTTGGAAGAAGTATGAGAGTGGCAGAGGAAAGACCGTCTCAATTATTGATGGATCAGCAGCCAATCTGACTTCCACAGAGAGATGGGGCTGTAATACTTCAAGGTCACTTCCTTCCACATGACCACTTAAAATGGTTATCTCCGGTTGTTCAAACACCACAAAATCCAAGCCTCTGATGTCCTCAGATGCCACCTGACAATGAGAAGGGCATTATAGCACAAAATTGTTATTTTCAAAAGCATAACACTTTATGTTAGTAGGTTCAATGAACCCCAGATGAATAAAATATAAATTACAATAATGCAAATAACTGTTTGTACAAAGCAGTAACTGACTTTTAGAGGCACAAAGCTTAACGATATGATAACTCAGCATTTGCCTACAAGAAAAAAAGAATCCATGAATTTCCCAAAACACCTAATTGACAGATACTTCTGTTCTATGGATAAACAAGGCTAACAAGGGATTGAAGATGCCAACTTACCAAGCTGGTAAAGCTATTGGCAGTTATACCTATGACCTGGGATCCAATCTCACCCTCAGCAGGATTTGGGAGTTAAAGATCTTTTGGTGTGTGTGTTGTTGTTGGGGGGGGGAGGACCCTACAGGCCCTTTCTATAAAGAAAAGGAAAAAGAAAAATAAATAAAATGACTAGAATAACTTATCTTAATCTCTTGCAAAGCAATACAGCATCCAGTAACATGAGACTGAGAAGCAAAGGTGAATATGTTGAGCATTACTTACTATGGCGCAAGCTCACAAAAAAATAAAAGTGAACACTTTGCATTGAAGTGGCCATCACCATGGTATAACTAACATCTAACATCCATAAATCTTTCATCTGGATTCCTTATTTCCGTATTAACTTCAACTTTAAACTGGCAATTATTTATTAACCACCGATATCAGAATATTCATTGTAAGTATTTTCTTTCTTTCATCTACCTCACTATGAGTATTCACTGATGGTCTTCTATTTTCCTCCAAACTACTGCCAAAAAATTAAGTATGCCCCTTACTGATCAATTACTCCTTTCTAGGATGGATCACTAGGACTAGTTTCACTTGTATATTCATTACCCACTGTGCATTCTTGAGTCACACATTTTCAATGAAACTGTTATTTGACCTTGATGATCAAGAAATTTACGCGCTCTCTTGAGCCTATCATCAGATGCAAAAAAATGCAAACAGCAAAAAAAGTGATCAGTCACTTCCACAAAGCTTACCTTTATAACAACAGAATCAGGAGAAGCTCGTTCAACTGCCGTGACTCCAAGGTAATCCTTCGCCACTACTTTTACTAAATAAGTTGTATCAGGGAGGAGTCCCCTAAGGCGAAAATTTCCCAGACTATCAGTTGTTGCTTCCTCATAGTAGCCTTTGGATTCTGATCGTGCTTCAACATAAACACCTTCCTTCGGCTGACCAGAAAGTAATGATACACTGCCCATAGCACTATAAGGAAAAAGCTGGTTAAGATTAGAGAATTGCACATTCGCAATAAGCTTTTGACATTGCCTCAGAAAAATGATAAAGATATGGATTATTTCATGGCACATTAAAAGAACAATCTAAAAATTTTTAAAGATATAGTTAAACTAGTTCTAATATCATATTGAAGAACAATCACAAAGAAGCACAACATACACAAGATTTGAAACAACATCAAAGTTACAAATCAAGGTAGTTATTAATTAAACTTAATATTCTAATCTACACATGATTATAAAAACTGGACTCGGTATAATGAAAAAGTTGACCAATGACTAGGAATTGGACCTGCAACCTTAGCATTGGAAACTGGAATATAGTTGAAAAGCATCCGCATAAATTCTATGTGCAAATTGGCTGTTGTCTAAAATACATGGTATATCAGTAAAAATACCGATCATTCGATAGTATCACCTACACAGGAAGTGCTTGATCAAATAAATTTTCAGGTATTCCTAGTTTCACTACTTACTCTCAACATATCATTCATAGGAATAGTCCAAAACATATGCAAGTTTATATCCTTCCCAATATGAAACTTTTTCCTTCCAGTTCTTTTGTTCCTTTAAAAAAAAAGGCTTGTCATTCACAGAGCAAAATGAGCAAATACAAAAAATCAAGAAGTCCTAAAATTTTGAGGACTACTTTGCACCAACAAATGCTATTAGGAAACAATCTAGTCATCTCTTTACATACTATAACTCATTTCACCAGCTGTTGTTATACACGCTATTGATATGTATCATAATGAAGAAGCAGCAGATTTCTGTGATAAATTGTAGCCTAGAATATATGGCAATATTATCAGGGTTCGCAGTTGTATATTAGTTTCACTGTTTTAAGTGCGTAAAATGTATACGACATTTGCAGCATAAGACTGAAAAGAAGTGGATGTATAAATATCCAGGAAATCCTACATGTTAGAGATTCATTCTAGATCCTGTAATGTAGGAAAGAATGTGTGCATATCATTTTGGAAACAGCTAGAGTGGCCACTCAACATGCCTAACCAGAAAACCACATCAATGGTGATTGGCTTATTTATGGGAAATCATCATATCTACCTACTAAATATCCATTTTATCTCATTGTCAACTAAGGAGCTCCTGCAGCCCTAAATCTACATCAGAAGCCAAAGAAAGAGAGCAGAGGAACCTTAGACCACACAAAAGAAATGAAAGAGGCTAGGGATGTGGCAAACTCAAACAGCTGGAGGAACTTGTTGAAGCTTCTTCCCAAGAGATCTTGATCATGTTCTAGACGTCAAGGGCGAACAACACAGGCAAGAGCTCAAACTTGAAAATCAAAAAGTGGGACTGAAAGGGAGGCAACTTGTGAAAATACCACAAGATTTAAAGGATACACTAGGGAAGGCAACTTGCAAAAAGGTATCACCATTAAGAGGGACTTGCCCTATAACATGTCATTGGAAGCAAACAATCTAGAACCTTGCATGCGCATCATTTAGCATGACCTCCTAACATTTACTAAGAACAGCAAGAGAAAATTCTTAGTTGAAGCCAACAATAAGCTCTCTGCATGACGTACCTCATAATCAACAACTCATTCACAGCAAACTGAGAGACACATGTCAACCAGACTGTCTACATGAATCAGAATACTTAGATTTATTAATTAATTGAAAGACAAGCTGGCTTTCTCTTAAATTTTGAGCTAATACAAGTTGCTTTGGTCAACTAGGATTCTCTCCTTGTCCAAGCAAAAAAAATTCAGTAGTAAAGCTCCTTGACTCATCCTAAATAATTTTTAGCACGAAATCAGTCGACTATCTAGGAACAGATTTTTTTTGAGATTTTCCATATCTTACTTTCAACATGTCTGACAAGAATCAATGTTGTTATAGCTCTTATCCTCCAATATTTTACATCATAATGTCGATTAAACATTCACCAGAATTAATGTCTCATTAAATAAAACCCGAGGCATATGCTCTTAGAAGTAGCTGTTAGTGATCAATGATGAACACAAATAGGTTGAAGGTTTGTTCAAGGACAGACTAGTCTGGGCATAATTCTCGTCAGACCACCTATAATTTTTATCACATTTTCTTAATATTGTTACATCTATGACAAACTATTTTAGAATTCGGTATTCTAAATATATGTAACTGAAACAACAATATGAATAACATAGATTATGAGACTCTGAGAATGCAACTATAATACAAGATCAAATCCACAAACCTGTAAGCAACACGTGTTGCATAAAACTTGATCACTTTAGACTCTCCAGAATCCAATTCTATTGCCACTGCAGCAGGAGAAAAGGCATACTCCTAGGGAAGGGAAATGGATACAACTGAGCAATCAAGAATTTAAGGCATACGCTAAACAATAATACTATTCAAAGAAGTAGTGTACCTTTAGTCAAATCAAAATTTGGAATTTAAAGAACTAAAGATCATAATTTGTCCTTGGCAAACATGTAATGTTGATAAATCATTCAGAAGTTATACATGATTATGTATGATATAAACTGGAGTGACCATGGAGGTATTATGCTTCAACTAGCAACTTTAGATGACCCTTATTGAGGTTGCAATCATGCCTAGGCAGTTAAAAATTTTCATCAACAATAACAACTTTTTTACATTGAGGTGGCATATAAATACTAAGCATTACACAAAAATGAATCCTTATTAAATGAACTGCCACAAATCTAACTACAAAGCAAGGGCGACACAGAGAAAAATGAATGAATTAATCAGCGACAAAACCTAAAAAATCTGCTTAGTAATATGCGTTAAAAAATTTAATGCCAAAGCATCTGCATTTTTTTCAGAATTCTGAATCCTGTCCCTCCAAATTGTTCACAAATGCTGAATAAGTGCCTATATCACACCATTTATAAAATATTTTAAAGACAAGAAACCAAGGAATAATTTAGCTGACTATAGAAATTTGGTCGCTCAACCAAGTCCTTCAAAGAAGATGTTTCAAGAATTCAAACCATGTAAGGATGCTTTAAAAATTAAATTATGGAAAGAAGATCAAAAGGAAGGACCTTTTGTATGGTTAAAAGAACCGATTTAAAGCATGGGTTTCAACAAACAGACTCATGTACTTGGGAGTATTAAATATGGCACAAAAATCCTTCTTGCCACGAAATCCACGCAGTGCAAGTATGTTTGCTTGCTAGTCAAACACATCATGGGAGATTTCTTTTGTTTGTGATTTTTAGAGTAAACAGGGTCAAGTTAGGCAACCTCTTTTGGGCTCCCAAAGGCATCCCTTAATGGTCCAATGGTCTCATCACCCAGAGTGATAAGGGTCCCTCTAGAGTCCTTTTTAATCTTTTTTCTTCATGTTATTTCAGATAATTTATTCTTATGTTTTAATTGGCATTAAATTAAATTTAGGAGTTCCACAAGCTTCCTTTTAGTATTTGTGTGCAACAAAGAAATAATAAGCTGGCAACTAATACAAAGCACATCTTCACCTCGGCATCCAATGTGAGATGGCATGTGTAAAAAATCTAAAAAGGACCTTCATAGAATGGTAGAGATTCTAGGTGTGCCAATTCTCAGGTTGAGGGATGGCTAATGCAAAGGGGATGAGCCTCTAGCAGTGCCCTAATCAAACTTGCAGCTACGAAAGAAAGAGAGAATAAGATCCTGAAAAGGAGAAATCTCCAGAAGTGCCTGAGGATGGCTCACCTTTCTACAAAAGGAATGCGGATATTTATCATGGATAGCAGAAGCACGATAAATCTCAAACTTTTTTGAATCAAGATTTTTATGCAGAACACTTCTGAGAATCCCAATTTATGATGTTGTTCAGAAGACGTATATTTAGGAAAATATTATATCGAATCAGCTAATGTCTTAATTTAAGTTCAACACATAAAAGGATTCTTGTGCAGGTCTATGAAAAAGAAAAAATGGTACCCAGCTAAAAGATATATAATATAAAAATCAACATGCCGCAAAGAATCTGTAAAATACAGAGGTCAAAAGCAATTGCAAAATCCTAAAACATAAGCAGACATATGATGGATAGTTGATGAATAAGAATTTGTTAAAGCACCTTCAGCAGTGGACGCAGATAGAAACTTCCAGGAAATAAGTTATCAAAGACAAAAGTTCCACCAGCACCGCTAACCGAGTTGTTCCTGTAACCATCCTCACCACTTAATGATAACAGAACTGAAGGAAGCAACTCTCCAGCTCCTGCTCCATCATAAATATTAACAACAATCTGACCAAGTTTCTGACAGGTAAAAGAATTGCTTCCCACTTTTCTAACATGATAACCAGGCTGTATCAAGGTCAAAGGAAACACATATCAGAAAGTAGACAATATAGACCATCTGAGACATGAACACATCTTGTGTAAACATATTTCAATTTTTTCTGCAACATCAGAACAAAGAATTTTTAAAGAAGTTAATCTATCACCTATAGAGAAGTCCAGAAATAAGGTAATTAACAGTTATTCACAGATGTAAGAAAAATACTCTTCCAACTAAGTCCAATATTCAACTAAATTCTTGTCAAGAGTTAAATGCAACAGTTCTGAAAAAGAAGGTGATGAGCTGCCTTATATGGCCATACCCTAATCTAGAATATGTAAGGATCCTGCTACTGAAGATATTACTTTTTCTGATGCACAAGTAGGCCTATGAATGAGTCAAGTTCAGATCAGCTCAGGTTAGGGCTCCCCCATCCAACAAATATTTAAATAGTAGACTAGAATCAATCCAAGTAACCACCAAGTCAGCAAAACCATGCCCTGAACCCATATCGGACAACATTTGGGTGCCTGATCTGGCCCAGCTTAGTTGGGTTAAGCATTTATTTTTCCTTTCTGGAGAAAGATATTCAGCTTTATTTCAGGGTTCGGTCAGTGGACAATGGTTGGTATTTTGTTTTGGTGTTTTTAATTTATCAACAAAAACAAATATTTCTTTCTGATTTGTTCTAGTTCAATGTTTTGACGGGGTCGTGCAGTGTAAATCAATTGATTTTTTTATTTTGACCATATTTACATATATATCCTATTTATTTTATTTTCGGGTTGCCAACTCAACGGAGCCCGCAAAAGAGTTGTAGATACTGTTGTATGAACATCAGATGCCGGATACCTCACGCGTAGACTTGTTGAAGTAGTTCAACACATTATTGTACGTAGAACGGATTGTGGTACTATCCGAGGTATTTCCGTGAGTCCTCGAAATGGGATGACGGAAAAAATTTTTGTCCAAACACTAATTGGTCGTGTATATAGGATGGAAAGTTAGAGGGTGAGCCACAGGGAGGAGGTGAGCTAGTGAAAGAGAGCAGTGGCAGCAGATGGGCTACAAAACTACGAGGAGGTGGGATGACAAGGGTAAGGGTTGGATTAAGGGGGGGAAGGGGTGGGTGGCAGCTTGGGGGCGGTGGACGTGAAGCAGTCGTGGAGGTAGGGAGCGACTACGATGTGGTGGTTCCAAGGGCATATGTGCAGCAACAGCGACCAGGGCAGGGTTACAAAGGGATACAGATGAAATGAAGAGAGTGATATGAAGGGAGTGAGTTAAAGAAAAGAAAAGGGAGAAGGAAAAGTTGGGGGGGGGGGGGTGTTCAGCTGGGTTAATGGTCGCCATTGTCGACTGTTTCAGAGAGAGGATGGGGAATGGGATGGGACCATCACCGAAAGTAGAAGAAATAAGGAATTTGGGGATAACTTGCTTTAAAAGTAATCCCTACAATTTATACCATATTTCAAGAATATATGTTTATTATATTCACAAACCGAGTTAGGTTAGCTTATAATCGGATAAGGTTGACCAAAAACTGGCTTAACCCAAATACTTGGCCATATATTCAGGTCAAAAGTTCAATACAAACCTGGGTTAATTAGGACTCAAGAACCCACCCAGTTTTATAAACATTGATAACTGATCAATCAACGGCAGGTTAGAGATTTAAATGGATTTGTTGCTAACCTTCGAGGCTTCAATGTTGTAAGTTGTATCATTGTATAAGGGGCCAGCAGTAAAAGAACCATCCGGTCCTGTCTCTGTTTCAAAAGCCAAATCCCCTTTCTGTAAAGGAGCATAGCTGCTCTCACCTGCTGCTAGAATTCGTACATTAACACCAGATAGAGCTGGAGACACCGATCCTACAAGGTATAGCCCAACCTGACCAACAACTGGAGGAATAGGAGCTTGGCATCCATCAATGGCAACTGACACCTGTTAATTTTAACTGGTAAATATGACTAATATGCAAAATTTAATACCAGAATGTAGAGATGAATTAAGATATAGCAAACCACTTACCGGGCGCTGTCTTGGGTAGAAAAGGATCTTCTTGTCTATGCTAGTTCTGCATACAGTAGAGAAGATTCAGGTCAGAGCAACCAAAGGTCACCACAACTGAACGTTGTAGCCATCAAATGAAGTACAAGGATTATAATGTCAAGGTTTCATGTACCAGTTTTGGTACCCATACTGGTAACCGACCAACACACTGTAAGTACAGTACAATTTTTGATTCCAATGCTTAATATATTGTGTGGGGGGGAAGGGGGGGGGAGGGGGGGGGTGTACTGGGTGTTGGATCCCTACTGTTGCAGTACAGTGAGTCTGGTAGGGACCTATACAGTCTAATACTCAAAACCATGCTGCGTACAGCTGATCAGGACAAAGATCCAAAATAGAGAATTTCACGAGCATTGTGCTAATTAAACCCAATCCAGGAATGTTATTTTCAATATTGGTTTCAAGCTCTATCATCCAAATGTCATCTCATCAACCTTGAAGATTCATTTTAATGCCAAGAGTAACATAGCCTTTTGACCCAAATTTCAATGTGCATCTGCGCTCATGATTTTCAAAATGACAAGTTGCAGTTGCATCATTGTTGAAATATTCTTCACATTTCCAACATATGTCTAGCGATCATGAGTTGCATGGAAGAATCAACAAACAATAAAGCAGGAATAGCATAGAAAGTTTAAAAGACCAAGGAGGAAATGTAAAGGCAAAGAAATGGCTAAAAGAATCTGTGAAAGCAAAAATAGCTTGCAAAGCCAAGTTCATCGCTAATGAGAAGCTTCATGGAAAGTCAGGCTCAAAGGGGGAAAAGGAAATCAAGTACCAACTTGGAGCATTGGCGACAATAAAATAGAGATATAATCAGAAATTAATGCATTAAAAAGCTCGAAGTCAGGTGCCAGTCAACATATCATCATGCTGAGTAACTACTGTTATGATACAATAGGTGTAAACCATGCACAACCATATTGGCAAGAATTAGCCTAAATTGGCCTTATATCACATCAGATCCACGAAAACAGGTCAGCATGTCCACTCTCAGATCTATGTTAACATTGAAAAATCTCATTTATATAGCCACAGATTCCATGTTTTCTCCCATAAACTAGTCTCTCTCAATTCTGAAAGCCATCATACATCGTCGAAAATGTTACTTATTAAAGGATATGAGAACAGCATGGCCAGCAATTAATCCATGAATTGTGTACAATTAAGAAGGTGATGACCCAAAGAAGCCCTTTATTGGAACTTGTTATGGGATACTGAGAAATCTTACAAAGCAAACTTCTATGAAGGAGGTCAAGTGTATACACTACATGAAACAAGATGACACATCATATGATAACTTTTCTTGGAAAGGTAGAATTACGTGCATGGAATTTAAAAGGAACATGGCAACTTTAAAGGAAACATCAAGGTGGAATGTTGAGGAAGCATATGTAACAATGGCAAATAAACATGCTTCAAGTGCTAGCAAGACAACTAATAGTGCGAAATCTCGGTGATAAACTGTAAAAACTGCTTTAAGATACACAAGAAATGAAAGGCTAAATTAGCAGTGAATCACAATTTATAAAGTTGATTATGAGCTGTGCTAAAAGAAAAAACCTACAAGGCGTGTTAAGAGTAACATAAACTTGATCTGGTTAATTATAATCACATAAAAAAAGGCATAAAGAATACTTTCTTGAATTTTCTAAATGAGAAAATGAGTGGTAGGTGGTTCTGGGAAACATAGGCAGGTAAATATTAGCAAAGTGAAAGTTGCAGAAATGATGCAACGTGTAAAGCAATAGGATTTTATAGCATTCAGTTAGAAATGTGAAATAATTTAGAGAAAAAATAGCACTAGATTTCCTAACAATTTTTCCAGAAAGATAATGGAAACAAGGAATGTTCCTAGTAAAGGCATTTCGATTGTAAGGATAAGGTTAATGAACAAGTTGCACAAAAATATCAGGAAACAAAACTGGAGGCCATACGATGTGATTGCCATAGGTGGTGGTAGAGCAATAGGTAAAATAGGTGACAAGAATATCAATGAACCAACATGGTTTCATGCCTGGGGGATTCAGCTGTAAACAGTGTGTTATATCTTGTGCCAGAGATATGGCTAACAAAAAGCCCTAAGCCATCATATCTGACTATTGTGTATAAACTATATACCATGCATGGCACAAGTTTCATAATACCTAAGGATCATGATATCATCTTGCTATTTGATCTTATCAGGCCCACTCAAGCTCACTAAAATCAAATGCACATAGAGACCAGGCACTTCTTCCGAATGCTTTAATGTATTTGATTAAAGATGCAATTTTTCTATTAATTCAAATTGTCCCATATACCAGTGTTAAGAATTTTTTTAAAAAAAAATAGACTTGTGTGGCAAGAAAAGATGTACTTGCAAAAATATTACGGTATAATTATACCATATACCTTGAGTCCCGAGAAACAAAGATGAATTCCTCTCCAAGATCTGACCAGATTGAGTATTCATATACAGCAACGGTCCTTTGGTCATTTATATCAGAAGCAAATTTAGTAGAGATGGTATCAAGAAAAACTCCATCTCTATTAAGTATGTCAACAACTATGTGCTCAGATAAGTCAACTGCATCTGGATTCAAGGCCAGGTCCATGTGAATTTCACCTTTAAGGAGGTACTTCTTTCCAGTAAGATATATACGCTGACAGAGGGAGAGTTTGAGGCAGTAAATGAGTAAACAACTCACCAAAATAAAAGGGCATCTAAACACAAATTGGAAACACAAAAAAAAAGACTAGAAGCACTAAAAAGAGGACATCACCACAGGATTCAAGGTATCAAATGTCAATGATGAGCTCCCAAAGAATATGCATGAGTTAACAAAATGAAGTTCATGCTGCCCGGGAGACTCTACGCATATTTTTTGTGACCCTCTCTGCATATCACGAATGAAGACATTAAGCTGCCTAAATCGGTTCTATATATTTGAAAACTCGCAATAAATCATATATATTTCCATTATGGAACTTTTATAGCAAACAAGCTACCCTTATCGACAAATCAACACGAGAAGAATCAGATCGCTGGATGTACGCATCTGTATCATGAGTTGAAATTATGCTGATCCAGTAACCTTTCTGGACAAAGACAATTCCAGTTACATCCTCAGTACCCACATCCAAATCAATAGCACTTCGATCCCAGCACCAATTATCCTCTTCAGGCATTGATGATGATGAAATATGTTTGACCTAAACAAAGATTAGGTAACATGATCAATCATCAAGCATTACAAACAGCAGCCTAAGATGAATATATGAGGCTAAGCACAAGAGTCAATATTTACACCAATGAAAAATAATAGATAGTTCATCCAAAAAAATTAATAGATAAGCTGCATGATTTTATTATTCCAGATTTTTGGAGTGCTAACTCATGATTGCCTGACATCGAAAGATTTAAAAAATGAATTTAGATGACAAAAGTGGTACCTCAAGTTGATATCTTCCAGGAAAGACTTTTTGAAACATAAAATCACCACTCTCGTGAGTTAAGGCAATTGTCCTTCTTTCCTGCATGCCTGCATCCACTAATCTTACAAGAGAAATGGATACATTCTGGTTGCAGTTCTCCTTGCAGAGTACGGTACCATGAATATCAACTAGTGCCTGGATATTAAAAAACATAATAGTTTCAGAAAGGTAACTTACTTTATGAACTCCTACATTGCAAAGAGAGCCATGTAGCTACACGAGTAAAGGAAGCTAAATCGCTATATGAGTAAATGAAGCTAAATCATCATAGGTTCTAGCCTTGAATATAGCAAGGTTAAAAAATTCTATCTTCTAACTTATTTACCTGAACAAATTCTACATTAAGCAATGGGCGGTTAACCTTGACATCAACATATGGTGGTGAAAACATTAGGCCAGAAGAACTAGCAGAATCTACTCCAAAAGCAGATAACCGGTAATCACCAGCTGGAACCTATAAACAACATAATTAATAAAGATACCTAAACACAGAGAAAAGCAGAATGAATATAATATTGACATAAATGTTAATAATAAGGAAAATAGCACCAATGAATTGATCAACAGAGTGAACGCACATAGTAAAACCAAATAACACTAATAATCAAGAAAGTTTAAACAGAGAAAACAGGAGCTCAAATAAAAAAGAAGTCATACCCACCACTGTACAGATCTCAGAATAATGTATAAAAATAATGACATCAATGTATAAAAATAATGACAAGTGCAAAGAGAATGTGTGATAACTAATCCCAAAACTTGGTGCATGGTTCATAACCAATAGCATATAGAAAGAAGATTCAAACAGCTATACATAATTTCCGTTGTATTATTTTATCATAAGCTCCCTTAATAATTGCTTTATCGACATACAACATATATGCATATGATCTCATTATTTATGTCAGCATATAAGCAAAACTTTATACAGTAAAATGGAATTTTCAAAGAAAATGAGACCATCCCAGGGAGCAAGCTAATTTTCTAATTTACTTAAGTCAGGAGTGGTTAGAAAAGATCTGCAATCATGCAAGACATTAAGTTGCGAGATGCAAGGGACAAGGCAATACAGGGTTTTGTTGGGACCTATAGATGGTAAAGCCAGGAGGATGAGAGAAGGAAGAAGTTGGAAAAGGAGCAGTGGAGGAGAGGAACAGAGGATTTAGGATAAGGGAGAAGTTTTGATTAGCATGTACGCACGCATGCATGTGTGTGTGTGGTTTTTCTTTGCAAGGGGAGGTTGGGCCACAGAAAGTCATGATCATATCTAGCTCAATCTAGTTAAGGCCTACATCATAGAAATTTGAACCAAGTTTGAGTTGATGCTGAAAATAGATGCTTATAGAATAAAAGAAGCAAGCATTATGCTGACTCATCATCTAGGATCCAAATCTACAACTATAACATGACTATGGATTGCCGAACAGATCCGAACAGGAGGGTTTTTGCTGAAGCTTTCTGTAAAAAAAGAGGCAATCCAGTAAGTCAATGCAGTCAAGCCAGTGAGTAGGGAGGTCAAGCTTTGCAGTCTAGCGAGTCAAGGAATGACCATACCGAAGCTGGCCCGAGACTATTCAGCCTCTCGGGTCAGTTCAGGCCCAGTTTAATTAAAAACCCTCCCTCATCCCTCTATTCATCTTCAAAATGCTCCCAACTTTTTCGCTCTTCACTCACCCATTCCTTCACTCGTCTCTCCCTTGCCAACCGCCCCATCACTTCCAAGAGGTAAGTTCCCCCATCTCCTCCCCTCACTCTCTCCCACTCCCTTCTCCTCCTTCCCTCCCTCCCTCTCTACCCCTCCCTCTCGAAGGGTTCAGCCATCCTGATTAGGGTTTCCCTCTCTCTCCTTCTCCCTCTCCCTCCATCTCTCTCTCTATATTCCTCTCTCCTTCCTCACCCCCTCCCTCTTCTCTTTTGTGGTTCGCCCCAGAATATTACGGTGGACCCCTACCATACCGAATCGGACGCCGGCCAGTATGGTCGTTGGTTCCGATTTAGCAGACCTTGATCATGACAAATAACCAAGTAATAAATAACCCAAACTCTGAGACCAATAAAAATTACCAAAAATGGATGAGCATAAGCTACATGCTATATATATTAATTCTAAGACAGCCCTAAATTTATAATTACATTCTCAAAAAGGATTTAGCATCCAAATAAGACGAATTGTTTTCATATTTTACAAAAAACTAATGATACCTCTCAAACAACATGACAATACACATAGTTGTGTACAATGCCTGGATATTTTAATTTGCTCAATGGATAATGAACAATGCAAGTCGGATACATCATGTTCATATTAAGTATAGACGCATCATGTTCATACTAAGGATAGACGCATCATGTTCATACTAAGTATAGACGCATCATGTTCATACTAAGTTTAGACGCATCATGTTCATACTAAGTTTAGACGCATCATGTTCACACCAAGTTTAGACGCATCATGATCATACTAAGTATAGATGCATCATGTTCTTACTAAGTATAGACACATCATGTTCTTATTAAGCATGTAGCAACAAGGAGAATCACCATGAAACCAAGCCATTTGAGAAACAGAGAAGCACCAAGGAAAGAAAAAGAAAATTAGTACCACTAAAAAGTCAAACATACCTCAAAACAGAAATTTCCATTCTCGTCTATGAGTTTCTTTTGAGGCTTGCCATTATCAGGCCCATGTGTCAGTGTCACCTAGTCATAGCAATCAATTATGTAGTGGTTAAGGAAACTAAAAATTGTACAATCATCTACATTGCCCAAAAATTTATCCAATAATAGAATACCATAGCCTTTGAATTTGCAGTGATCATTTGAACAGCACCACAGATATCATAGCGGACAGCTTTTATGTCATCAATGGAAACCATGTTTGGCATAACCTGATATCAATATTAACGATGTTAATTGCTTATTGTTATTAATAAAATAGTAGAAGAGTAAAGGTACATAAACCAAAGAAATTAAATGGTTTCGCATGAAAAATATATCAGAATACTAACTTACCAAGAAATTCTCCAGTGTGTTAAACTTGTAGTGGGCCTTCTCTGCCCCTATGGAGTAATGCTTTGATGTAACCTGGAAAAAAGGCTCTTGCTTCAACAAAAACATTAAAATAAATAAATAAAACCATACTTGCATCCTTTTCAACACCAATGTCCCATTTAGATTTAAATTTATAAAAAAAGAAAGGAATGGGAACAAATGTCCCTCCGATCATTTCATTAGGAATCAACACATTTCTTACTGAAAAACTAAAATGTGATACATTAGAAGTCAACTAAAAAGAAAAGCAGAAGGGGTTCTTTTGGTGGGCAAAACCCAGAAAGGCTAAAGTAAGAAGAGCTGTTCCATCCTGGATGAATATGATAAATCAATCAAATAAATCGTAATATTATATTCTTTAGTCTATACCAGCAGAAAAAGCCCATTTAGGGCTTGAAACAGATTCTACCAATTTAGTGAAGTACCAATACCTCTGTAAGACAAGCTAATATGAAGAGATAACTAGATATACTAATAATTAGACAAATAAAATAATCATTAATAGTAATAACTAAGGTTGGTTAAGGCAGTCTTACCAGAAGTTGTTCCCAGCCAGAACTTTTAAAGTAGAGCATTTCTTTAAAGAAAACTACACACGGCATCCATCTAAGCATCATAGTTCATCCCTATTTCCTCCCAACCCTTCAACCCCCATTTTTAGATCCTCTCCTCATCAGGGTTGTTAATGCTTTTAAATTTTACTTCATTGCTTTCTACTGGTACCACTCCTAACTTTCCTATGATTTGTACTCATTTCCAACTCTACCATTCCAATATTACAATACATTTTTTCCTTAGCATGAGCACCTTCGCTACACTCTATCCTTTAGCAATGTAGCATCCTCAATGCCCAACATTCTAGTCTACATGATGAAATTGCTACCAAAACATCATCACATAATAATTTGTCAAATCTATCCATAAGTCCAAATAGCATCCAGTTGCTGCATTACAGTCGAGATGCTTCAACTAGCCTACTTTGAACCTATTGTACAACCATTTCAAGGTAGAAAGTCATTCAGGAAAACTTCATCTGTAAATTTACACTGCCCAAACTCCCACTAAAGCTGAAATGCACAACAGTCTAAACAAATTTTAAATATTTAGTCCGTTAAAAATTTTATCATGATAAACAATCAGCATTAACATTGTTTGATCACGAAACACTGTATTTTATATAAATAATGTGTGGCAAGGAGCCTTTTCCTGGACAATATGAGTCAAGCATATGAACGGGAAGAAAATTGTAGTCACCTAAAGTTAGTTTAGAAGAACAAAAACTATCAAAATCACCGGCTCTCTCCAAAAATAATTCATACAGTTCAAAACATAAACCTTTTGGGGCCTCTTCCTCATTTCTTTGGGCCTTTTCCATCAGTTGCATAAGAAATTTACCACAGTGTGTGATCTTCTTGGGACAATAGAGATGTAACTTATAACAACTGTTATGCCATAAATAAAGGGTAAGCCTATAAGGCCGGCATAAATAGAATGAGACTTTCAAGGTAGGTGGATGGTAAAACTAAAAGGACAAGAAGGTTATTGGGTATAATAAATCAATTCTCGAGGCTGCAGGAATAAGGACAGAATCAAAGAGAACTTATACGGACGACGTAAATACGTACGTCAGATAACAAAAAAGGCCTTGGCACAAAAGTACCTCAAGTATAGGGCTCTAGAACAGAAGGGAAGAAATCTCGAAGATCCTATATCAAGTGAAGAAGAATTTAAAGGCATGAATTGATGAAGATTGCAGCCTCAAGGTAGAAACAAACAGCAAAACATGGTTCTAAAAATTACAAAAATGAATAGGAGAAGATTTGCTTAAAGGTGAATTCTTGTTTATTTGCAATATGTTAGAGCAGCAGGTTCAAAAGTGCTTGGGTTAACAAGAAACTTTTATATGCATTCCAGCAATTCAAAAAAAAGTCTGTTGCACCAAACATACCAACCGTACCGAGATTCAATTCACTATGTAAGCCAAAACCTATCCACACTGATATGAACCGAGTTGAACCACCTCGTACCGCCTAGTACCAAGGTTCGCCATACCGGCACATACCATCCTATACTAGGCATACCGTACTGGTACCGAACTGAGACTTGGTACGGGGGGCATACCGAGCCTTGTATACCAACCATACCCCATACCGGGCATACCGACATTGTGCCGGCATGATATGGTATAGTATCCGGTATTGAGATAGCGAACCTTACTTCGTACCAATCTCTATCGCTCGATTTTGGGCGGTACAATGGTCAAGAGTGAGAAAAAAGTGTTGGAAGCCTGCACCTATATGGGAATCATAACATATCGACCATATCATACCGAATCGGTAACATACTGGTACAGTTCCTAATACCGGATATGCAAACCTTGATTCAAAGTAGAGAAAAATAATATGGAATAATCATGTATAAACAAAGAGCACAAATGGATTGGAATAATTTGACTAGAAGCATACTTGATCAAGCATGTAGTATCCTTGACTATCTGTAATAGCCCTCAACTTCCCGTCCACTATGACTGTCGCATTATCCACTCCAGCACCATAACCATCAACAACATGGCCTCCAACAGAAAATCCAGTGACCTTATCAAAATTATGTGAAACAATGTTAACTGCTGTAAAGGAAACATAAAACAGTAGGGCATTTGTCAAGTAAGTCAAAAGAAAACAGAAATTTAAACATCATCAAAGATTTTACCAGCTACAAACTATTCAATAGTCTAAAAATAACTGTATAGTCCATATTGTGATATTTTAACTCGCATTGGTAGTAGCTCCAAGTTAAACAACATAGGCACAATCATATCCACAAAAGTATTTCAATAGCAAATGCATTTACTGTTTAACAAAATTGAAGCAAATGAAGAGTAGTGTCTGTATCTGGATAAACTCAATTCCACAAAGCTCTAGATGCACATCAAATTATCTATCTATGTTTTAGATATTCCTCAGAAGTTTAGAGCACAAATCAAACTATCAGAAGTATAACTCAATTTGCACATTTCTAACTGCTTCAACAACAATGCTAGACTTAAACCAACAAATGAATGCTTGCCATTCTTCTTGCTATACAGGTTCAGAACTCCTGAAGCTCAAAAACAGGACAATTTAACAAACCAGGACACCATATTTATGTTCATAGATTATTTGGTTTTTCCTTCGCAAAATTATACAGAGAAATAGATATATCTTCAGAGTGAATGTACGAAAAAAAATGATTTTATCTATTTCAGCCACATGCCAAACATCATCAATATAATAAATCAAAATGGTGCACCTTTAGTTTAACCTACATATTCATACAAACAGCACCTGCTGTTTTCAAACAAACTCAGTAAGGATGTCTTCAAGATTCATCAGAATTTTTGAGTTCAGACTGATGGAATGTAAATCGCCATGAGATCCTGACGCAGAAAATTTTACTCTTATTTTCATTAGAATGGTGGTAATGTCTGGGTAGCAAGTGTAACTGCATGTCAACCACAGTAGCAAGGCTATTTGGGCCATTAGCAAACTCTTTATGTGACCCTTTCAAGTCACTAGTAATTAGGTGAGAAATTTAAAATTATAAACTCATTATTTATTAGTATATTTATAAGTTTTTAAATACCCAACAGATGAATTATGAGATTGGACTATTGTAGTTATCATATTACAAGTTACGACCCACATGATTAGAACAGAAAAAAGTTTTCATTCTTTATTTGATATATGTGTTTTAACTTTTTAAGTAATAGTCACTTATACTATAAAGCACCCAAGGACCAAGCAATGGTTAATTGCAAGAAATTAATCTGATTTTAAGAGGAAGTGGTTGACACCTTCCTCCTCCTGGTCATGAAACCAAATCCTACCTAGGTGTTCAATTGCACCATAGCAAAGTGGAAAAATCAAGCAATTGATCACTAGTTCCTGAAAGATCACAAAATATCATGAAATACACCAGAACTTCTAGACTACTAGGCTCCTACTACCACTCTTGGAAAATATCCGCACAAATATGGCCACATGATGAAACCAAAGGATGCTTCCTAGTATGTTAAGCTCGAAAGTGATCAGCAAGCCCTTGAGAAAATGGCAGATTGTTAAGGATTGCCAAGATACTGCACTTTGACCAAGGAATTGGATTATTTTCTAGCCAGTTGAAGAGCTTGATACAGTAGGGCGACTCCCTATTGCACAGCAAGCAGACCTTGTACCTGCTCAAGGATACCTAGTAGCATGAAGATGGTCTGACTACATTCGTTTCTTCGAATTCTGATGGACTGTTGTTTCTAGGGTTCCACCCCTTCCTGTTTACCCATCAAAGGCTGGATGCAACTATACAGACTTTTTTCCAGGCTGTCTTGGATTTGACTTTTATTTGAATAAAATCCATGGTGAAACCAAGCACTTAAGAACATAAAAATGGTAACAGTTCATTTCTTGCAACACTAAAAGTATCTATCTCATGAAATTATATTTATCCAACAGCCATAATAGGCTATTATGACCAACTTCAACACCCTCTCCTTGCTCAAACTAGTTAATTCTGTGGCTAATAAAAAGCACTAGATAGAATACAAAACATTCATGTAAATGGCCTTTTTTTATGAGATCAGTCTTCGCCCATCATCAATTCTGATCTTGCATTATCAGAGGATGCAAGCTGAATCTGCATCATTGCTTGGTTCATGATATAATCAACCTAACAACTGCCAATATTCTGGCAACAACTTCTTCCACTTAAAGATTACATTAGCTTTCTTCTCCAAAAAACAAGAGGTTCTGACCAATTGGCTTTAGCAGTTATCAAGATGTTCATGGAGTAAGCAACATGAAGAGAAAGGGGACTATGATGGTCACTGGTGGAAGTATAAGAGAGTTATATTACCTTCATATCCAATTCCGCTTTAATCTATATGCAGATTTATGTGCCATTCAGTCACAATAAGATTGAGCCAATAATTTGCAATTAGCCCCAATGTTTTTACACACTTATGGATGACCATGCCACTAATATTTCGGAAGATACACCTAGATGTCTGTTATTGGCAGATAGTATGGTGCTAATTGATGAGGAGAAACAAAACAACATTAAATGCTAAATTGGATTTATGGACGTTCTAGAGGATAAGGGCCTACTGATTAGCAGACAAGAGAGTAATATGAAATGAAATTTAGTGCAAATAGAAATAAAGACGAGATTCCAATTAAGATTGATGGCCAAAAGATTCCACAGAGCGATCACTTTTGTTAACCAGGATCTATTATACAAATAATGGAGAAATAATGAAGATAAATGTAATAGAATTGGTTGGATGAAGTGGAGAGGTGTTTCTGAGATATGCAATTGATGCATATCTTAGCATCTTAATTTTTAAAGGAAAATTTATAGAACAGCAATAATGCGTACAATGTTGCATAGCTTAAAATGTTGGGCAATAAGTAGCCCAAGAAATCAAGTTGAGTGTAAGTACATGTGTAATTTTCTAGTATTTGGTACGATGAAGGATGGTTATGGTTACAATTAGGTGAAAGATTTATGGGGACTTTGTCAATATGTTCGAGTATGTGCACCATTGATTGTAGCCACTCAAAAAGAAATGTTTGCCATAACTTTTGTTAGAAAAAAAAATCAAATCTCACTTTGTCAGAACTGAATTCCATAAAGATGCTTTCCTACAAAAAAACAAATCTGATAAACACAAAACTTCCGCACGTTATCTCTTGGACATGCATTCCTTCCAATTCTTGTTATTCAATAAAAGCTACGGGTACACCAGAAGAAAATAACAAATGGATCAAAGTGCCAAGTATTAAAATTTTCAAAAGCCTAACATAGACGGCAGAAAGCTATTCTTATCCTAACAACTATGTACTAGGAAGAATGAGTCTTAGCATGAATATAACATTTATCCAAAATTCTCTAAATAGATCTCACCTACACCGAGAATTAGCCATACCTGAAATTTTTGGGGGATTGTTACGTGATGATGCTCAATAGATACACTCATTGAAGGTGGTGAAACATCAAAAGTTGTGTTCTCCCCCTTGTAGTAAGGTAGAAGCTCGTATATCCCTATAGACAAATCAGAGAGAAAATAGAAAACGACAGCCACAGTGAATAGGCTTTCTCTGCTATAACAGAAAAGGCACCAATAGAAAAAACAATTACAAACTCTTGATCATGATCAAGTTTAGAAACATCTGAATTCAGGAACTCTGATTATTAAAAATAACTATAAAATTTAGTTTAAAATAAAATATAGGTCAGAAAAAACATTCACCAACTAGCAGATCATTAGACTCAACATCACAATCACAAAGTTATCTATAACTATTATTGAAGCATAGTAAGATTGTCTTGCCGATTAAGAGCTACAACCACTTCTCCCTATAAAGACAGTGTAGAATCAGTAGCAGTTTCAGGACAAGTTCATGTATAGCATGCTTTGTGTTTAATATGCTACTGTAGAAGGCCTTTCTGTAAAGCTGTTACAAGGAAGTGCTTCACGAAGAACAGGAGGAAAAAAAAAAGAGCAACTTTTGACTTGCTCTGCATTTAGCAAAGACATTCCATTAGCAATTTTTGGTAAGACACATGGAAATAATAGCACAAGTGGATGCAGTCAAGTTTAGGTCAAGCTTGAGCTGGACCTTGCCTCCAATGAATTAGGCACACATCGTCAGCTCTAAATTCTCGGCCTACATGCTATCTTGATTTTAGTTAGATTTTGGTCAGCTTAAAATTTATTTGATTTACGAGAAACCCAAACAATTAAACAACTTCATGTTGGTTTTAGCTGGATTGGGTGGCTTTTGGTGCTAGGCTTGATATCGTGCTTTCAAAGGGGAACCCAACTTGCTGGTTTAGGTAAAACACAGTTCTCTCATTCTAAATTGAATGGGCCTGGTTTAAATCTCGATCTACCTAACCCACCTGCACCTGTAATGGAAGTTTGAACTGGATCAGCGTTTGCTCTTAAATTGAGCAAGCAAATTGAACAGGTGTCAGATCTTAAGGAGGCAAATGAACTGAAGAGTTAGCTCTTAACCAGGCAAACTAGCCACTTTCAATGAACAAAAGTAGCAGTTTTTGCAATCTATCATAAACTCAATATTTTTCACATCATCATTATCATATATCTTACATTATCATCATCATTATCACCATTGCCCATTTATGCTTCCAGTAATCCGAGGTCCTTGGAGGGGCCAACTATGGATAGACCTAATCCTTGGCATTTTTTATACAAAGTGGTCGCCCTAGGACTCAAAACCCACATCGTTGTATGCATCACGATCTTCTAAAATATTTTAATTTTGATCATATTCTGTTTATACCCAATTAATTTAGTGGATAATGCCTCATCATCATTATCCACTAAAATAATTGGATAAACAGAATTTGATAAAAATTAAAATGTTTTAGAAGACCAAGTTGCATAAAATTTGATCATATAAATCTTAATAAGACATTTGGTCAGACAATATTAAATTTTAAGTTATCCCTATTTCTCAACTTAACAATATATTATGAAACATTGGCAGATAGTGAATTCTCAAAGTGCCCTAATCAAAAGACAATAACATTTTAACTACAGCTTTCAAAAGACAAAGTGTAAAGCAGGCATCAGCAAACAAAAGCCTCTAAGATGATATTTATATAGATGTAATTATGGACTGTATGCATTCCTTAAATACATGAAACACGTATCCAATCTAACGTAACACAAGATACCTTCATGCATTATATGGAACGCAAGTTAGTGACTAGCAAAATAAGGCTATCTAAGAAATATGAAAATAAGATAACTTCTAATCTTACAACATGTAGCTAAAAAAAATATTCCAAAAAAAAACTGAACCCTGAGAGCTAGCACAGAAGGTTAAACCAAAATGCACCTAAATTGGGCTCATGCAATAATTTTCACATAGACACAGATTAGTCGCACTGGTTTACTGAGTTGTGAAGCATGGCAGGGAATTCCAAGCATCAGAAAGGATATAATATTGATCATAGCATACCGCTAAGCATAGGCGTATAACAGTACTCAACTGATTAATAAAAAGAACAAATGGTGAAATTTTAGAACAGCCATTTGCAATGTAGAAAAAGATAAGAATATATATTCGAGCAAACCCTACAAATAACAACAACAACAATAATAACAATATAAAGAAACAAAATTATGACCACTTCGAAATGCAAAAAAAAGTTACCACAAGGTATCGATCTAAATGTAAACTTCCCATCCGCATCAGAAATGGCATGGCAAAGGGCATTTTTTTCCCTTGGGGCAGTACCAACTCCTTGGGGACAATGCACCGTTAACACATCATCTGAATATAAGTATAAATGAACTCCTAAAATTGGATTACCCTGCCACAACAGTGAAGTGATTCCAGCGTTTAAAAATACAGGTGAATCCATTAGGTATATAAACAAGCATCATATTGATTTGTTCTAGGAATAAGCAGAATTAGCATTTAAGTTATGATCATCATTCCTGACATCAAGCTGTTGTAAATTGCATTTAAACATTAATGAAAAAGAAAAGATTGCAACTCTCCAAAAATACAATTGTTGTACCAAATTGCAGTAATTGTATTTAAAGATTAAGAATACTCTCCTTTGTAGTTTAAAGTAATTTTAAAGCAAATTCAAATAGCTTGACCATGGAAATGGGAGTCCAGATGCTTTTATAAAAATATTAATAAAACCTTTTGTTTATTATGTTCACCTTATGTGTTCATAATCTTAATAACCATGCATTAGCATCAACTACAAGTCTAATTATCAAAATCATCAATCAATCTCCATGAGAAGAAATTGTCAAATGCAACTTCATAAATGTGCAGTAGCTACAGTACCTGTGCAACTACAAATCCATCAAGATCGTATCCCAATACAAAGAAGATATCATCCACCACAATATTGCCGAAGCCCAAATTGACCTACCACAATAAATAACAAGAGCTAAAGTAACACTTCATGTTTTTCCAAGACTAAAAAGGCATAATAGATTTCAAACCTCTGGTGAACCTCTAACTTCAATTTCTAAATTTGGGTGCGAAGCATGTAACTTGTATTTTCCTGTATCAGAAAAAAAGGAACAAATAACTTGGAAGACTCGTAAACCATTCATTATAGCAGAGGGGAAAAACAATCTTTACAAGATTGAAACAAGAAGTTAGAGTAGGATATAAAAAGACACACCAGTAACATTAGCCTTTAATCCTCCAATGTACAAATAAATAAAATATTGCTAGTGCATTTGACATATTAAAACGTTTATTGAAATATCAAGTCTCAAAGCAAATAACTTCACACATACAGTATTGTAATCATCGCCCAAACTTTTTTTCGATAGACATGGTCAGTGAAGGAGAAATCTAAATGAAGACTCCACAAACAGATTGCATAAGTTCTTATAACCGCGGCCACACCGACATCAAGTTATCAACCCTTTAAGTATGGTGCTAAATTCTTGGCCCAGGCAAGTTTAGTGCCTACCATGGAAGAGAGAGAGAGAGAGAGAGAGAGAGAGAGAGAGAGAGAGAGAGAGAGTATGTTTCCACAATTTAAGAAAGACTGAAACTGCACTTGACATTCAAAGGTTCAAGCTAAAGATCCAGCAAAATTTTAGGTCTCTGCAAATTACTGGAAGACTTAAAAATAAACTACAATAATCCGATGAGAAACCCGATATTATCAAAATTTCAGAATGGTTCGGAAGGTGAGGATAGAATATAAATTTAGCAATTTTTTTAAAAATAATAAATGACTTTTTAAAATATCTCAAATGATAATAAAAGAAGGCAAACTCGCATCTCAATCTAACCCTGGAATGCATAGATATTACTTTAAGGTAAACAAGGGGAAAGAAAAGAAAGCAAGTCAAACCTGGAATGATGTTTGTGAAAGAATAATCCCCTGTTGCCGATGTCAGAACAGATGCAATGACATCATCTGACAGTGACAATAGCTCAACTGCTACACCAGAAGGTCCTCCATCCTTTAAGGAACAGCTCTCACCACCAACAGCACCCTTAACCCTTCCTGATATCATGAATCTACAGAAATAAAATCCCCAGTAAGTAAGATACATCCAGAAGTTATAACTCCAACAAAAATCATCTGTTTAAACAAATAATGGATAACAAAAAAATGTCCAAAGGTCACAGACCCTGTAAACCGAAAATTGATATCTGCATTTGCATTACAGCCGTTTTGGTCAATAATAACAGGAACCTGAAAAGTTTGCCAAACCGCATAATTTTTTTAAAAAAGAAATCAAGTAGACAAGGCAATTTCCTGTATATGTTAATGAAAAGTGCTTGGGATACTGGTCCAGCCATCAACTCACAGTATCAGGTTCAAATGACCACCCATCAGGCCCCTTCACTCTGACAATAAATGAACCCTGTGATATCAGATAGCAGTAACCAATATCAGAATCAGAGGCTTCAAATGATCGACCATAATCATGACACAGGTGAAAATACTTATTTATCTTATCAGCATGGGCACATACGGATGAGAAGGTGAGTGAAGAAACAGCAGATGACTAGATCTGCCAACCATGCTGTCCCTCATAGTATCTCATTCACTTCCCATCCAACACAAGGGTTGAGTTTATTTTGAAAAACTCAAGGAGCAAAGTCCTTTTCTATTTCTCCTTTACAATCAATTCTGAGTTCAAAAATATCATGTTTAAACATTCTCTTAGGATGATGGGCAACTATGTTATCCATTGCCTATCCCACAACACTTGAAATCGGTTTACTGGATAAGCAGCTTGTAGAGTTAGTTGGAGTCTCCAACCACACATCCATGTAAGGCATCACATCCATTAAGAAGATGAAGGACAAAAACAGATTACTTGAAAGTATGAGGTGTAAATCAAACTCTATTAAATTTGCAAGTTCAGAATAAAAAAGATGGAGACACCAACTAAATCACTTGAATGTCAGAAGTAATAAATGTATAGTTATAATGTATAAATCACCATTTCTCCATAATCAACAGAAAGTATAAACATTAGTCAGATATAATAATCTTTTTTTGAGGAAAAAAAAAAGACAAGAATATAAGGAACATATTTTACCACCCAACTACAGATTTTTCTTGAAAAGTGGGGAACACACGTTCCACCACCACAATCAATAGTCATGTTACTGAATACTGATTATGACATTATGGTCTGAAAATATCTAAAAGTCTATTGATGCCATAAAGCATTCCCACTCAATCATTAAATACACTAATTAAACTTGGTCTTCCTACTACCAAGCCTAGACCAAGTCCATCAAAAGTCCTAAGCAAGGTGACCCCAGTCCAGATATCCTCCTTATATAACTTGGCTATGCTTGACATTACTCTTTGGAATCAGATTTAATGGTACAATACTTAGTCGGCACATCTCATCATGCTTGAGATGCTGTACACATTCCATCTCTTGAAAAACCCAACTTCCATTTCCATTATTCCATGCATATAACAGAATCAGCATATATATTAATATATGGCTCCTTCTCTTCGTTGTTACCAGAAACCTACAGTGACTCACTAAAATGAAGCCTTCCTTTTTTTTTCATTTTCCTAACAACCATGGGTCCTTATCTTCTTCTTCATACATATCGCGACATGACATGATGAATTTTTTCCTCGCATCATCCCATTCCACACATCCTACCATTACAAAGAAACTTCTATCAGTTCTACAGTTCTACATGTGCTAGTTGGATGATAGTTCCAAAAAACCTGGTAATTTTTCCCTTTCAGTCGTATTGAGATGATCTTGTACATCTCCAACCTAGCCCCAGGTATCAATAAAAAACAAGTGCTAAGTTTCATTTCAGATCAGTGAATAAACCGAAAGAAGAGTGAAGTATTCTTCTTCCTCATATTCCAAAATGGCAGAAGCATGCAATTTAGACATCAAAACATCATTGACATATAGGCGGGCAGCAGTACCCCAGCAGTGCTAAATCTATATTAATCGTTTACAAATACATTTAGAAATTAATCAACCATATCTTTTGAAAATGTAAACAGTCATTAGTAAGAGGAGAGATTATTTTATCATAGAAGAAGACAGTACCTTGTCATAAACTGGGATAAAGTAGTAACCATTTGGAGCACACAGTGTCCTGTCCTTGACCAACCCATCAACTGTGCAAAGCTCAACCTGAATAAATATGTGCCACATCATTTAGAAACAAAAAGGAAGTAGGAAACTCATAAAATGGTTTAAGAAAGAATTATATGTACTGATAATAAGAATTTTCTTAACAGTAAGTCAGCTATAACAATAAGTTATACAAACACAAGCAGTAGATAGACAGGTTAATTGCGACAATAGTTGGGTGACAAGATTCTAATATTGATACCAGGTTTAGCTTTTGTACTTTAAGGCTCTAAGGGTCATCGCATCACAAGCACATGCATGCATGCTGCTTTGAAGTTGAAAATTTTCACATGGCCATAAGCATGCAGCTTTTGTACTCTGTTGCAATTGGCAAATACCCCTTAGACCATCATGTTTCCTATCCTACCACAACAATTTGTACATGGATCCAAAATGTCTAAGCATAGAAGCTTTCCAGCAGTCTCAAATAAACTAAGCACATGCCCGTTTTGCAAACAAACCCATATGCAAACAAAAAGAGACAACAAAGATATCAATATCTATGACAATGAGCAAATGAGTGTTCCACCCACTTAGGAAGATAAAGGGAGGAGACTTGAGGTAGCATGGATGGAAGTTGTAAGAAAGTAAGTTACAAAAAAAAAAAAAAAATCGTAATGTTAAAGGTAGCCCTATATAGGAATGTTTGGTGAATGAGGACAAAAAGGCTGGTCCCCAGTAGCTGGTACAAGACCTGAAGATTATGGTTGATAACAGCGCCACCATGCTCCACTTGTTGCACTACCATGACATTTGGCACCTTATATGTCAAGCATCCAAAATTTTACAGATATATGAGTTTTGATGCCTAGCGAGTGACCATTGAACTAACAAGTCTAATACATGAAGCTGCATCACGTCTATATGTATTCTGTGTTAGACCATCATGCTATGAAAGCTGCTGTCTATAGCTACTTGATCCCGTGCCGGACTTGACAAAGCATGGAATTCTAACCAGTATCAATGCTAACCAATATTGTGTGTGATCCAACCATCCATTACCAGTTACAGCTAATGGATACATCACCAGAATTCCTCTCTGCCTCTTCTCCTCAAAGGATTTACCTCCCTGACCTTGAAGAGAATTTCAATATCAGTTGTAAGCTAATCGGTGAAGTCATTGCAACCGTCCGAGAAATCTTAAACCCCTAAGTTTTATAAATTTCTAACTTTACAATACCAAAAAAATCTCTCCAAACTTTTAGCAAATTCTCCAACCTCTTTCTTATGCTCAATTTCTAACCTCCATCAGAATTTTCCAAAATGACAACTTGTAATCTGGTGTACAAGCCTTATCAAACTCTAACTCCTTGATTTGAAAGACGAACATTAGGGCAATTTTCTACTTAAAGTGATAATTCAATCAATAAATTGCTTCTTGTTTTCTGAATTCACTACCTTCCGGGGGAGAAAAGTTTCTGCTAAGTTGATTATTCTTTTCAATTCAACAACATTATACCGCCACGAGGTCAATCAAAATTTTCGCAGTTTTGCTATTCATCTACTCAACGGTCAGTTATTCAAACAAAACCTACACATGTGGAGGGGGAACTTACCGTGATATGTGAGTAATCCAATTTCGTATCAGAAGCCTTTCTTGATTTGATCAAAGACGAGCTCGCCTGACAAAACCACTCGGATTTCAGAAAAAACTAAAAGAAACAACAGCACACATCGAAACAAGAAAGCAATTCAACAGCTCAAGAACACGGAACCAAGTAAATAAATAGTGATAGCGGGTCTAATTCACAAAAACTAGGGTTCTTGGGCGATATAAGTGTGGAATCTCACCTCGACGAACCCACCACAGCCATGGATCCCATCCGCGGCTGTTGAGGAGGCGAAAAGCGCGATCAGAAGGAAGAAAAAGAGATCCGAGATCGCCATTGCTATCGATCTGGCTGTTGGCGATCAGATCTCCATGAGATTGAGAAGTCGAGGGAGTTAGGAAGGATCTGTTCTTCTCTCTCTCACGTGTACGAATTCCTCCCCTCGTAAAACCCTAACCCTCTCGCAGGCGTTTAGAACAAGGCTTTCCGACGGCGGGTCCCCGTGCGCTTATATAGAGCCCGAGATCCCGGCTAAAGACCAGACGAGGAGATTAAATATTTATATGAGAGCTAAAGCATCTGCGGCGATCTTGAGCTATGGTTACTCGAGTCATCGGACACGGGCGCATAAATATTTATATGAGAGCGCATCATCTGCCGTCCATGTTTAACAGACCGAGACCATCCGGTCCGCTTGCACGAACCGCCGGCTCGAGCAACACGTAAAGGCTACGAACGGCACGGATGAAGCGGGTTTGGCCCGATGGGTGGTGACACGGACCGTGGATCAGTTGTTCGCACGGAAATTTACCTCGTTGAGTCGGTGAAAATTTGAATGAAGAATCCGAAATGGTTCTTTTGACATGGCGATCGGGCCAGTCGAGAACGATCCAAGACAAATCCTAACCTAATCCAACTTTTAGATCTCCCAATCCTGGTTTACCCAAAAAAAAAATTCTCTCAATCCTGACCAACTCAACCGGGTAGGAATCTCTTCAATTTTTCAATCCAACCTAACACACCTTGTACTAAATTTGAGTTGCATTAGATTGGTTGGGTCAGATAGGGTCAATTTGGTTGAGTTAGAATATGTCATGTCAATTAAATTAAATCCGGTTGAATAGAACTTTTAAGACAGGAAGAAGGTTTGAAACATTTTTACTGAATTAATATTATTGAATTGAAGCATCTTTTTACAATTTCGAATGGCATACGCAAATTGACAATATTAAAGATATAATTATATAAACATATAAGCAATATAATTAATATATATATATATATATATATATATATATATATATATATATATATATATATATATATATATATATATGTGCATGTATGTGTGTATATGTGTATGTGTGTATGTGTTTATTGGTGTGTGTATGTATGCATGTGTGTATAATCAATTGGGTTAAATTAGGTTGGATTGGTCAAGTTTGGATTGATTAAAAGGTCAACTTTACCCAACACTACTTGAGGTCATGTAGAAATTTTTGAATCCAATGCCAACTTAGATTTATAAAACCTTAATCCAACTCTACCTCATAAGTAGTTTTGGCAATTGAATTCAGGTTAAAAGCAGTATGTGTTGTAGTCCCGCATAAGAATGGTGATGTTGGTTTGGCTATCAAGGGTTAAAGTCTCTCTTTACACTTCAAAATATTTTGATTTTTTTTGCGCACACATGTGAGTAATGAAAAAGGGCCATGCTCCGTCAACTACTCGCACCATACCATGATACCATCCAAATTGAAGCCCAAGCCATGGGCAAACCTAGCCACTACTTGCATAACTATGGCTTGATATAACTAGGGATTTTAATGTGGCGAGAGATTGTACCATTTGAACCATTACTGATGCTCTCGGCTAATATGGTCCGGCATATCTAATATAATGATATTAATATTGAAAACAACTTTGATATTTCTTGGTAAAAAGAGAATAGTATACTTTAAATAAATCGTCGATGAATAAAAATAGTTTCTAAAACTCCAAAATTTGTGCAAGTTTTATGTGAAGGATCAATAAATTACATACGTATCAAGCATAGAAATAATGCATATTCCTTCTTTAGATTTTTTATCAAAACCTTTGACTTGCTCGAGACCCTCATAATTCTTTTTTTAAAAAAATAAAGAAAAAAATTCAGTTAAATCCATGCTTAGATTAGGATTCGCTGTTAAGGGAATTTAAAAGTATTTTCATTTTCTTAATTAAATAATATCCTTATACTCCATCAATATGTTGTTTAAATGGACATGCCCCAATCTACTTTCTCAGGAGGAATTAAATTATAGATACACATCATGTATATATAAATAAATAAGAGAACAAATGACACAATCTCGGTGTAAATAATTCATAGTAGTTTATATGTAAACCATAGTTTCTCATACAACCATCATTTGAAGATCGAGTGCTAAATACCTCACTTTATTTTTGTTAATGGCGCAATTTGAGTTACGACCATCAAAATATCTAACTACTAGTGGTGGCTTAAAGACGAGTTTAAGTGAATGCAGATAAAAGCAATCTTCGATTTCACACAAACAAGTGTTGAAATTATTGTTTTCCCACTTGATTTTCTCATGAGAAGAAAATAATTTAAAATCGATTGGGATGGATCCCCAACCAAGTGCCATTTTTTAAATGATTCCTTGTGTACACCATGAACTAAATCCCAAGCTCAAAATGCACTACTCTTCTAACACGTGGAGAATCATGCTGTTCTTGCATGTTTTCTCCCCTCATTTTCCAAGTCCAAGACATGCTCCACTTATGGCGCGGGGGCGCAATGCTGGGCCGACCGTTGGCCCACTTAAAATACCTTATTTCCGGTGAGTTTCCCAATGGATACAATCGGTAAGGGTTCTCATGGGCATGGACCATGTGTTGGTTTCACCAACGTGGATCCGAACCCATAAATTATCGTCCACCTCATAATTTGATCCTGGTCAAGTGTGGACCCCGGTTCGGCCGACCTTGGCATAAGTTCAAATGTCTGGCCATATGCATTGCCTTAAACCAAAGACATACCTCCATTCAAGCGAGATGCATAATGAAAGGTGTATTTGGATACCGAAAGATCATTTTAGTTCTATAAAATTCTCGCAGGTAATTTTTGTGGTAAGACATTTTTTTCGGATAAGGTGGGACTTCAACTCAAGCAAATCAAGAAAAAGAAAAAACAAGATACAATCGAGCTCTATATATATTATTATTTCTTTATTAGTTTAAGTTTTTCTAATCCATTGATTGGTCATTATGAAATTAAAACCCAAGATTACTTTTATCCTTCAATACCTCAATGCCTCAAAGTTCCAAGATCCTCATAGTATTTAGGTATTTATAGATTCATCCTTCTATCATTTTAAGCCGAGCATTATTATACTATCCCTAAAAACTAAATATGTAATAGCCCTTGGCACCATATTCATTTGAAATCCATTAGTGATGCTGTAGACGATGAAAGAGGCAACCTAGGTTACCGCTTGACTGCTTTATGTTTCCAATAACTAATCATTCTTTTGAAGCAATTTATCTAATTTGCATAGGCTATTGATTAGTTGCTCTTCAAATCTTCATCACTATTCTCAGCCATTTCATTTTTATCTAATGAGTTTTTTACATGAATACCCTTATAAATATCAGATTTTACATGAATACCCTTTCAAAATTGATATTTGCATATATACCCTCTTAAAACACTTGTTTTGCCATTTTATCCTTTTTTTATTTTTGTTTTTGCATATGAACCCATACTATCTAACGACGTTAAAAAATTAACGATTTCAAATTAAAATGACTAAAATATTTTTAATGGGTAGGCTTGCAAATAGATCGCGATCCCAATAGCAAAAAAAAAAAAGACAGGGACAATAGCATAATTTTAAATTTTTATTTTATTTTTAATTAATATAAATATGATTTTTTTAACACTGTTAGAACTATCATTATATTACGGGCATTTGTACAGTAACAGAATTTTACGAGGATATATATACAAATATCAATTTTAAAAAAATATTTATGTAAAATTTGATATTTAGAAAAGTATCCATACAAAAAAAATTTATCAAATTTGTCCCACCACAACATCCTATTGGGATAAAATCAAGGTCTTCTTCATCCTACACTTGAATGGTGCGCTTCAACGAGGACTAGAATTACCTGTTTTAGGCTGTGCTTTTGCTTGGTCTGTCATATTTTTTCTTTGGTTTTAATTCTCTCCAGGTTATCCAATCAAGACTTTATGTAACCAAAATAGTTAAAAAACCCGAGATTCCGTGGTTACCAAACCCGTTCCATCGATGTCACCCCACGCTTCCAACTACTGTCCAATCCTACAACTGCTCAGCGTCCTTTCAATCACTCAACCATCACTTTCTCAGGGAAGTTCCACGTGACAACTCCTCCTCCCCAATCCCCTCTCGACAGCGAGCGTGCACCCTCGGAGTTACACCTACCAGGGGTAGCACCACACCACCTCCTTCCCCACCCTTTCTGGCTTTATATCAATCAATCCGTCGTCCGTCAACTCCGTCCGCCACCAAGTACTCCTCTGACCCCCCCGGCGCTGGCAACGACGTCCAGCGTCCGTCAAATCCAGGTGTCAATCCGTCAGGTCGCGGCCGCGTCCTTTATAGCAAAATCAAAGTACTAGATTCGGTTCAAAGGTTTCTAAAAGAAGTAAAGAGAACCAAGCCGAGTCGAGCAGAGATGAGCCGATGGCTCGGCTGATAGAATGGCGAAATGGAGATGGATAGAGGGGCGGTGATCTCGATTTGGGGCCGTTGGATTGGTGGGGCCAGTTGTGTCCAGTGGAAGTCGCCGGTCCTCGGTCTGGGGGTGGAGCGAACGGACGGGCAAAGGTGGAGGTCCCACGGCTTGGTGGGCGTACGACATGACAGGTCGATTTCTCTGCGGGTAGACCGTAGAGCCGTTGAGAATGGATCGGCTAGGATCAATTGAAGGAGCGAAAAAAGGAGCGAATGCTTCGGCGGCAGGCCATAGCAATCATACTTAAAAATAATTTAGCTACAGTGACCGACTAGATTAAAAAAACATCAACAATATGTATAGATGCCATACTTTGCTTCGAGACATGCAGATCATAGTTAATGGTTGTATGGTATTTTACGCCATTCATGCTTATGGAGAGGCTAATGGGATTGCAGGCTGATGGTCTTATATGTAGCCAATCACTCTAATAGTGCCTTATGGGTTTGAGAGAGGGAGCTGCTTAGAGCGCCCGTGATGTACTTTTTTTGACTTGTTGGATGTGTCCGTACTAGAACTGAATGAATTATCCGTTTTAGCGCAAAAAAAAAGTTAATGCTATATGGGGCCTGTTGCTGGTGGTCCAAACCGAGAACGATTGGCACTGCGGTGTGAACGGGGTTCCGTCTGAGTTGTCTTGGTTGGTGTTGGTTGCGCTCCACCTTCCGCCAAGAAACCTGCAAACAAGCCTTGCACCACCACCAGGGTGGTGATGGCCCTCCGACGGTCAAGTCAGAGGAGATTGGAGGAGGAGGAGAGGTGATAATCGCAAGTAAGAGAGTGCTCTGGGAGATATTGCTCACCCCCCCTTTCTCCCCCCAGCCGCATATATACCTGGCTGGGGGGTCTCTCAGGGGGGTTCGTTATCGTGGGGCACGATGGTGTGGCCACTGACATGGCTGTTACAGGGCGTCGTGGAGCAGCACCGGGTACGGCCACGTCAGGGCATAGTGGGGCTCCGCTTTGTACGGCTGATGCAGGAGATCGTGGAGCAGCATCGGATACAGCCGTTGCAGGGAGTAGTGGAGCAGGAGGCCGCGGCGTGCCTCTGGGGAATAGCCTGTCGTTATCAAGAGATCTCCGACTCGGGGTCGGAGCGCTGGATCAAGGGGCAGCCGACTCGGGGTCGGGCTGCGAAGCCGAGGATATCCGACTCGGGGTCGGATTGCTGGATCAAAGGGCAGCCGACTCGGGGTCGGGCTGCGGAGCCGAGGACGTCCGACTCGGGGTCGGAGCGCTGGATCAAAGGGCAGCCGACTCGGGGTCGGGCTGCGGAGCCGAGGATGTCCGACTCGGGGTCGGATTGCTGGATCAAAGGGCAGCCGTAGTCTTCCTGGGCGCGCGTGCCGGTCACGTGGGGCATGGCGGCTTATTTCCCCCGTAACAGTAGCCCCCCACTTCCGAGCCTGGAACCAGAAGGGGAACAGGTGAAGGGAGTGATGTTTCGGGATTGCCGCCGTTCCTCGGAGAGGCGCGCGCGCTTCGAGCTCCCCGCCCTTTTTATGGCGTATGGCGGTTATTGCTGACCTGGCAGTCTGAGGATTTCGGCGGACATCCTTCCTTAATGGTGTCGATTCGCCTTTGGGGCGCGAGCGACCCTTCGGCAGCCAGGCGTCCTCTGGCGTCATCGAGGCGTCACTTGCCTTTCCGCCTATTTAATCGGGGGCCTTTCCCCGTCCGTCTTCTTCTTTACAGATATTTTCAAGTTTCCCCTTTGCGCAGCTGTTGCTGCCGTCGGACTGTTCACTTGTTTCTCCTTTGGCGCTCTCGGAGCCGTTCTTACCTCTTTTCCGGTGAGTTTTCCCCATTCTTCTACTTAGGGCTCTCCATACTTTCCCCTCTTATACTAGTGTACTCCAGTCGCTCCGGTCTTTCCCCCCTTCCTGTCCCCGTCCTGACCGTAGGTTTATTGGCCATTAGGAATGGGCGAAGTGAGAGCAGACCAAATTAAGTCGGAGCTGGTCGCCACAGACTTAGACAGACTCGTGGCTCGGTACCACCTTCCCGAGGCCTGCAACGCCACGCTCCCGGGGCCTGAGGAGAGGATGTCCCATCCTCCTCCAGGGAAGATCGCCATCAATGAGGGCATTCTCCAGGCCGGGTTCCGCTTTCCCCCTTCGGACTTGGTCATGCAGGTGCTACGGGGTTTAAGAGTGGCACCGACGCAACTGGTGCCGAACTCGTGGCGGGCCCTGACGGTCTTCCAGGTTCTCTGCCGTATGCACGAGATCCCCGCCACCCTGAATGTTTTTTGGGAGTTCTACAGCCTGAGCGGCCACCCCCAGGACAAAGGGTGGTTGTGCTTCGCAGCGCGGCGAGGATGCGGCCTTGTCAAGGAGGCTCCTACCTCCATTCACAAATGGAAGGAGCGCTTCTTTTTTGTTGATGCAGATCCCTCTTGGGAAATCAGGGCGACCTGGGAGACCCCGATGAAGTCTCCGATCGGCCTATCGAGACTGTCAAGGGAGGAGTCCGATGGCTTGGCCGCCTTGAAGGGGTTGGTTGCCGAGGGCCAGCTCCCCCCGGTGGCCCGCCTTATTTCCGAGGATACTTTGGTGAATGTCGGTCTGAGCTCGGTCCCCACCGACCGTGAGTCCGCCACCGATTCTTTCTTGACTTTTTTCCTTCTTTCGTCCCGTTCTTTCCTTTGGTTTCTCCGTCTCCGACTATCCCGTCCTTTTTGCAGAGATCGACGACGTCATGCGGTCGGTGAAGACAAAGGCTGTTGGTAGGGCGTCCCTGCTGGAAGCAGCCCAGAGGAGGAAACGAGCTCTTCCGAGCGGGGCCCCACCGGCGAAGAAGTCCCGTAAGGAGGTGCCTCCGACGCCGACCGACGAGTCCGGGCCCACCGATCAGGGAGACGTCGTGGGCACGGACCGGCAGCTGACGCTGTATCAGCCCTCCGGTGGTAAGATTGCCGCTACTCCGGAGGTATCATCCGAGCCTGCCCGAGACGGACGGGTCGGACGTGATCGGTCCCCGACCCGGCCTTCGACTCGGTCGGCTCCTGATGACTCGAGGAGGGACGCGCCGAGGCCCCGACCGAGCGGGACCCTATCAATTCCTGGGGTGACCCCCGCCCCGAGCGCGATCGGCCGGACTCTTCCCCAGGCAATGGATAGGGGTAAGGCTGCAGAACCACCGTCCGGCTCTGGGGAGAAATCGGGGTCTGCCTTCACTACCGATGGCGCCCGAAATCTCATCGAAATAGTACTGCTGGAGAAGGACCGTCGGCGGGTCCGAGAGTTGGAGGTCTCTGACGTTGGGGCTGCCAGCTGTGTCTGTCTCATGTCGGTGAGTGTTCTTCTGGCCGCTTTTCACCATTTATTGGCTCTGTTGTTCTCCGCCTGACTCCCTTATTTTTCCTATTTCTTAGCTCGCCCAGTATATGATCCGTCTGGAGGAGTGCTACAAGGAACAGGCGGGGCTTCTGGCGAAGGCCGAGGACCGGCTGAAAGCAGTGGAAAAGGGAGGCCAGGCTGTGGCAGGCAGGACGACCGGGGACTTCGAGGCGAGGCTCCGGGAGGCCGAAGAGCGGGCACTCGGCTTTGCTGCCCTCGAGAAGCAACTGTTGGAGGCTCAGGAGCAGCTCAAGGTTGCCTCGGGTCTCGAGGGCGAGGTCAAGAAGGCGGATGAGCGGGCCGAGAAGCAGTCCCGGAAGGCTGCCGACTACCGGGAGAGGTGGGAGAAGGCCCAGCGGTCAGCCGACAACGCCCGCAACCGAACCCGGTCTCTTGAAGCTAAGCTGGGCGAATTGGAGTCGGCCTTAGAGAAGTCCCGTGCGAGCGATCAGGAGCTTCATTCGCGCCTGACGGAGGCTGAGGCTGCTCGCATTGCTGCCGAAGCGAAGCACAAGGAGGCTCGGGCTGAGCTGCTGAGGGTCTCCACCGAGGCGGAAGGCCGGATTGTGGCGAAGGTCTTGGAGGCGAAAGCCCAGATTATGGAGCGGGCAGAGGCGGCGCTGGCCGAGAGGAGTGCGGAAATCGGGCGTCAGGCGGTAGAGGCTTATCGCCAGTCCGCCGAGTTCGCTCATGATATGTCGGAGGCAGTACAGACCTATCGTCAGTCCGACGAGTTTGTCCGTGACGCGTCGGACGCGGGGGCCGAAGCCTTTGTCTTAGGCTTCGAGGAGGGCCTGGCAAGGGTGTCGGCTAAGTACCCCGAAGTTGACCTGAGCGAGATCTCCCTTCTCGACTCCTCTCCGGCGCCATTGCCTGTTGGTTCTCCTGCTGCTTCCCTACCTCCTGCGGACGAGCCCGACGTTCCCGACCCGGGAGTTCCTCCAAGCTGACCTCTTGTACCTTTCGTTGTCTTCTTTTTTTTTTGTATACCGGCGTTTTGCCAAATTGTATGGGCCTCGGCCCTGAAACAATGAAAATTAATGCAAGTTGAATGTTTCTTCATCTCGCCTTCGTCCTTCTTTTTCTTTTAACTCTCGGTAGCGTCTTGCTGACTCCTGGCTCCCGAAATTCTTCCGGCGCTAGGCCAGGCATCCGAGGGTTAGGCCTCAGGAAACTCTTCCGGCGCTAAGCCAGGCATCCGAGGGTTGGGCCTCAGGAAATTCTTCCGGCGCTAAGCCAGGCATCCGAGGGTTAGGCCTCGGGAAATTCTTCCGGCGCTAAGCCAGGCATCCGAGGGTTAGGCCTCAGGAAATTCTTCCGGCGCTAAGCCAGGCATCCGAGGGTTAGGCCTCAGGAAATTCTTCCGGCGCTAAGCCAGGCATCCGAGGGTTAGGCCTCAGGAAATTCTTCCGGCGCTAAGCCAGGCATCCGAGGGTTAGGCCTCAGGAAACTCTTCCGGCGCTAAGCCAGGCATCCGAGGGTTAGGCCTCAGGAAATTCTTCCGGCGCTAAGCCAGGCATCCGAGGGTTAGGCCTCAGGAAATTCTTCCGGCGCTAAGCCAGGCATCCGAGGGTTAGGCCTCAGGAAATTCTTCCGGCGCTAAGCCGGGCATCCGAGGGTTAGGCCTCAGGAAATTCCACTCGTTGGTCGACCAAGGCTGGCGCATGCCGAGGCAACTGGTCGGGGCTTCAGGCTAGTCTGCTCCCGGGATGGTCATCGGGTTAGCCTGGCATCCGAGGGCCGAGCCTCGGGACCTTCCACTCGTTGGTCGGCCAAGGCTGGCGCAAGCCGAGGCGACCGGTCGGGGCTTCCGGCTAGTCTGCTCCCGGGATGATCATCGGGCTAGCCAGGCATCCGAGGGCCGTCAAGCCTCAGGAAATTCCGCTCGTTGGTCGGCCAAGGCTGGCGCAAGCCGAGGCGACCGGTCGGGGCTTCAGGCTAGTCTGCTCCCGGGATGATCGTCGGGTTAGCCTGGCATCCGAGGGTTGTCAAGCCTCAGGAAATTCCACTCGTTGGTCGGCCAAGGCTGGCGCGAGCCGAGGCGACCGGTCGGGGCTTTAGGCTAGTCTGCTCCCGGGATGATCGTCGGGTTAGCCTGGCATCCGAGGGTTGTCAAGCCTCAGGAAATTCCACTCGTTGGTCGGCCAAGGCTGGCGCGAGCCGAGGCGACCGGTCGGGGCTTCAGGCTAGTCTGCTCCCGGGATGATCGTCGGGTTAGCCTGGCATCCGAGGGCCGAGCCTCGGGACATTCCGCTCGTTGGTCGGCCAAGGCTGGCGCAAGCCGAGGCGACCGGTCGGGGCTTCAGGCTAGTCTGCTCCCGGGATGATCATCGGGTTAGCCTGGCATCCGAGGGCCGAGCCTCGGACATTCCGCTCGTTGGTCGGCCAAGGCTGGCGCAAGCCGAGGCGACCGGTCGGGGCTTCAGGCTAGTCTGCTCCCGGGATGATCATCGGGTTAGCCTGGCATCCGAGGGCCGAGCCTCGGGACATTCCACTCGTTGGTCGGCCAAGGCTGGCGCAAGCCGAGGCGACCGGTCGGGGCTTCCGGCTAGTCTGCTCCCGGGATGATCATCGGGCTAGCCAGGCATCCGAGGGCCGAGCCTCGGGAAATTTCGCTCGCTGGTCGTGCGCTTGTCGCTCGCTGCCCGACGGGGTTTCTCCGTGGCCAGCCGCGATCATGTTTCTCCTTTTCTCTAAGCGTTGCCTGGGGGAACACGAGAAGGGCATTAAACGCTAATTAATGCGTTACCTGGAAAATCGGATCGCCAGCTGCTGCTTACGAGGAGTGTTAGTTGAGCGGCCGCGATACGCGGGTTCTTCGAGGAGGATACGGCCTGGGCGCGAGCGGAGATATGTGGACCTAGGGGTACATGACACCCGGATTGTCCTGCACAAAGAATGCGGTTTAAGGAGAATGACGCTTAGGAAATCGCGGGGAGATACGCCTCGGGAGCCGGAACGGCTCCGGTTTCAATGCGCCTGCATTTATTGGAGCCACCCGCATCGGAACGACCAGGGGGCCGCAGTTTGGCTATAAATACAGGTGCAGGTACGATGGAGTTTGCCAAGCCGGAGCTGTTCAGGTTGCCATGGATCGCGGACCTCCTCCTTGGCATATGACTGAGAGACTCCTGTTGAAGGAAAGGGGAGGCGCTCCCCTTGCGACTTCAGCCAACTAGCCGTTTCATCTGGGATCAACAAGGAGGGTCTTCCCGGCGGAACTCCGCTCTAGGCGTTTCATCCGGGATCACATCTCCCCTCCTTGAAGTTCAGCCTCCCGATTGAGCTCTGCACCAGACGCTCAGTCCGGGACCGCGCCTCCATATGCTCTTCCCCCTCGAATTCCTTCTCTTTCCTACCACTGGGGAGGATGGGAATATCCTTTGGAGGCGGCGTTCCCCTGGGGGCAGCGGGAGCTTCTTCTGCGGCGGCTCCTCGTCTTTTTGGTGAGGTGCTGGATGGCGCCTCCGGTTAGAAGCACCCACTTCCGGTGGGATTGCAGCTGCTTTGGGTTGAGGGTTTGGGATCCTCGGTCCTCAGCTCCACGGATTCTCCACCTCTTCTTTGCTTTCTTTACTCCCTAATTCCCCTCTGGGAATTCCTTGTAATCACACGAGCACGCCATTGTAACCAGAAATTATTGAAATGAAAAGTGTTGCACCTTTTCAAATTGTCTTTCTGGCCTTGTTGTTCTACTGGTAATACATCCGCAGGTTAGCGGAATTCCAGCCCCTTGGAATTTCTCGGCCATCTAGGGCTTCCAACTGGTAGGAGCCAGGTCGGTTTACCCAACGAACTTTATACGGGCCTTCCCAATTCGGCGCTAGCTTCCCACCTTCCGTAGGTTGAGATGCCTTAGCTCGCCTCAGCACCAGATCTCCAATTCTGAAAAGCTTCGGTCGGACTTTGGAGTTGTAATATCGGGCCACCCTCCGCTGATACATTGCCATCCGAACCTGCGCCATTTCCCTTGCTTCTTCCAAGAGATCCAGGTTCCCTCGGAGTTGCTCCGAGTTGGCCTCGGGTCGGTGTGCGGCTACCCGAGGTGAGGGAAGTCCGAGCTCTACGGGGACAACGGCTTCCGTGCCATAGGTTAGGCTGAAAGGCGTCTCCCCGGTAGGAGTCCGATGCGTGGTCCGATACGCCCAAAGGACATTCTCGAGTTCCTCGACCCAAGCTTGCCCCGTCCGTCCGATCCGCGCTTTGATACCTTGGAGGATTGTCCGATTTGTGACCTCGGCCTCGCCGTTGGTTTGGGGATGCGACACGGACGTGAACCGATGTTCGATCCCGAACTCCTCGCAGAAGTCTCGGAAATGCTTGTTATCAAACTGTCGACCGTTATCCGAGATGAGGACCCGAGGTACCCCAAATCGGACAATGATGTTCTTCTTTACGAACTTCCGGACTTGCGCCTCCGTGATGGTGGCCAGTGGCTCTGCCTCCACCCACTTGGTGAAGTAGTCGATGGCGACAATCAAAAATTTCCGCTGGGCCGAAGCGATGGGGAATGGTCCGAGGATATCCATTCCCCACTGTGCAAAGGGCCAGGGGGCGGTGATTGGCGCCAAGGGAACAGAGGGGACTCTCTGGATGTTGGCGTGGCGCTGGCAGGCGTCGCATTTCCGTACGTGATCCTTTGAGTCTTCCAATAAGGTCGGCCAATAGTAGCCTTGCCTCATGATCTTATGTGCCAGGGACCTAGCCCCCAGGTGCGATCCGCAGATGCCTTCGTGGACTTCGCTGAGGGCGTAAGCCGCTTCCGAAGGGCGGAGGCACCTTAAGAGGGGGGCGGTGAACGAGGTCCGATACAGCCTCCCTTCGTAGAGTACGTAGTGGGCGGACTTCATAACAAGTCGCCGAGCTTGATCTTCATCTTCGGGGAGGATCCCTTCGGCGAGGTAAGCTACAAGCGGGTCCATCCAAGATGGTTCCGGATCAATTGCCATTACCGCTTCAGCCTCGCCGATGCTCGGGGCATCTAGGGTCTCCAGGTATATCGCCCTTGACAAGTTGTGTGCCTCAGCGCCCACCAAGCGGGACAACCTGTCGGCCCTAGCATTTTCGCTCCTTGGGACCTGCTGAATGTCAATACTGCCGAGGTCGGGAATGAGTGCTTGCACCTTCCGGACGTAGCTCTGCATGGTCGGGCTCCGTGCCTCGAACTCCCCTCGAACCTGCCCGACCACCAGCTGGGAGTCGGTGAAGACCTTCAGACGCCGGATGCCGAGCTCCTTGGCGAGTTTGAGTCCCGTGACTAGGGCCTCGTACTCCGCCTCATTGTTGGTCACTGGAAATCCGAACCTCAAGGCATACTCGGCTATCACTCCATCGGGATTGGTAAGGACCAGCCCAGCCCCTCCACCTTCAGGGTTCGACGACCCGTCAATGTGGAGCGTCCAGATCGGGAGATCGAGGCTGGGTGTTTCCGGCGGCCTAGGTTCCGCCTCCTGCACAGTGCACTCAGCGAGAAAGTCCGCGAGCACCTGGGCCTTGATGGCGGGCCGGGGCTGGTAGCGGATGTCGAACTCACCAAGTTCTACTGCCCACTTCACCAGCCGTCCCGCATTCTCAGGATTGCTGAGGATCTGCCGCAGTGGTTGATCGGTCAAAAGGGTGACAGAATGAGCCTGGAAATAGGGGCGAAGCCTCCTGGTCGCAGTCAGCAGCGCGAAGGCGATCTTTTCAGCCTTCGTGTACCGCGTCTCGGCATCCCGGAGGACTCGGCTGGTGTAGTACACGGGCTTCTGAAGTTTTGCCTCTTCCCGAACCAGTACTGCGCTGACTGCGGTTGGGGAGACCGCCAGGTAAAGGTAGAGCATCTCCCCCTCTTGCGGCTTGGACAGCAGGGGAGGAGACGCCATGTACTCCTTGAGCTGGTCGAACGCCACTTGACATTCAGCCGTCCAGAGGAAGTCTTTCGGGCGCTTCAACACCTTGAAGAACGGTTGGCAGCGTTCGGCCGATTTTGCCACAAATCGTCCGAGCGCGGCGACCCTCCCAGCGAGCTCCTGAACCTCCTTCACTTTGGTCGGAGGGGACATATCTTGGATGGCCTTGATTTTGTCCGGGTTGGCCTCGATCCCCCGCTGGTTGACAATGAAGCCGAGGAACCTCCCGGCCGAAGCACCAAAGGCGCACTTCGCTGGGTTTAGCTTCATACGAAACTTCCGCAAGGTGGCGAAGGTCTCCTCCAGATCCGCAATGTGCTGATCCGCATGGCGGCTCTTTACCAGCATATCGTCCACGTACACCTCCATGTTCCGGCCGATCTGCTCCTTGAAGATTTTATTGACGAGGCGCTGGTAAGTAGCGCCAGCGTTCTTCAGACCGAAGGGCATTACCTTGTAACAGTACAGCCCCCTGTCTGTTATGAAGGCCGTTTTCTCCTCGTCCTGTGGAGCCATCATTATTTGGTTGTAGCCGGAGAAGGCGTCCATGAAAGACAGCAGCTGATATCCGGAAGTCGCGTCGACCAGTTGGTCTATTCGCGGAAGCGGAAAGCTATCCTTGGGGCACGCCTTGTTCAGGTCGGTGTAGTCGACGCACATCCTCCACTTCCCGCTCGCCTTCCGGACAAGTACGACGTTTGCCAGCCACTCGGGGTAGCTCACTTCCCTTATGAAACCTGCCTCCAAGAGTTTGTCTACCTCCTGGTCGACCACCCGGATCCGATCCGGGGCACAGTGTCTCTTCTTTTGCTTTACTGGTCGGTGGGTCGGGTCGACGTTGAGGGCGTGAGAAATGACCTCCGGGTCGATCCCAGGTACATCGGCCGCCGACCAGGCAAACACATCAGCATTGGCTCGGAGGAATTCCACTAACCGGAGCCGAGCTTCCAAGTCGAGGTTGGCACCGACCCGGACCGTGCGGTCCGGGCGGCCTTCTTCGAGGGGAACTTCGATTACGCCCTCGGCCGGCTCCCCGTGCCGCAAGGCCACTTCGTCTCTGGCGTCAAGGGACTCGACGCTTAGGGCCTCCATGGGCTTCTTCCCTTTGAGAGTTGCTAGGAAACACTGCCGTGCGGTTGGTTGGTCACCTCGGACCTCTCCAATCCCGGCCGCCGTGGGGAACCGCATGAGCAAATGGTAGGTAGAAACCACCGCGCGAAGGGCGTTCAGTCCGGGTCGTCCGAGGATAGCGTTGTAGGCCGAGGGGACACGGACGACCAAGAACCCGAGTCGCACCGTGGCTTCTGCGGGTGCAACGCCCGCAGTCACAGGCAGCTCAATGACACCTTCGGCCGAGATAGCGTCTCCAGTGAATCCTATGAGGGGGGTGGATGTTTTGTGCAACAATTGTCGGGACAAGCTCATCTTTTGGAAGGCCTCGTAATACAAAATATCAGCTGAGCTTCCACTATCCACAAGAACACGCCTTACATCATAGTTCGCCATAGTGAGAGAGATCACCATGGCGTCATCGTGGGGAGTCTGAACCCCCTTTACATCTTCATCACAAAAAGCGATTACATTTCCGACCCGCTGCCTCTTCGCGACGGCCACTCCTGATGCTTCCGCCGAGCCCCCTGCGTTCCTCACGGGCCGAGAGCAGCCCCCAGTGATGGTGTGGATCACTCCCGCAACGGGTCGATTCTGCTCCCGAGGCTCCTGAGGGGCCGGGTCGGCCGGACGCGGGTCTGCCGGGGGACGTCGGTCGTTTACATATCGACCGAGACGCCCTCGGCGAATGAGAGCCTCGATCTCGTCCCGAAGCTGGAAGCAGTCTTCGGTATCGTGGCCGTGGTCTCGGTGGTACTCACAGTACGCCCGAGAAGGCCTCCTCCCAGGGATCTTCTTCATCTGCCTCGGGACCGGGAGGTCCTCCCGCCCCTTGACCTCCATGAGGATCTGGGCCCGGGGGGCCAGGAGTGGGGTGTACCGGTTGAAGCGTCGGTGCGGAGAACGAGGGCGTGTGGCGCCGTGGTTCCTTGCTGGTGACGGGCTTCTGCGCCGGCGTTGAGGCGTCGGGCTCCTCCTCTGGGGTGCCTCTTTTCGCCTTTTCTTCCCGGGCTTTAGAGGGGCCTCGGCGGCCTCCTTGTTCCGGTGGGAGGCTGCCTCCTCGGCGTCTGCATACTGGTTTGCCCGAGATAACAGCTCCGGGAAGCTCCGCGGCAGGCGTTTGTCCAGGGAGAAGGTGAGTCTGCCCTTCCGGAAGCCACGCTTCAGGGCTGAGAGAGCCACTTCCTGGCTCAGGTTCCGGACCTCCAGTGTAGCCTTGTTGAAGCGGGTGAGATAATCCCGCAGGCTTTCTCCCTCGTTTTGCCGGACATCAAAGAGGGAGTCGGAGACCAGTCGCCGCCTGCTACTGACGGCGAAATGGCTGATGAAGAAGCGGGTGAACTGGTCGAAGGACTGGATGGAGTTAGCCTCCAGGCCGGCGAACCATGCCCTTGCCGGGCCACGGAGGGTCGCCGGGAAGGCCTTGCAGAGGAGCGGATCCGATGCTCCATGGAGGAGCATAAGAGTCCTGAAACTCTCCACGTGGTCCCGCGGGTCCGCCGCCCCGTCGTAGGGTTCGATCGCCGGCATTTTGAACCCCGGCGGGTTCGGGGTCCGCAGGATCCTCGAGGCAAGCGCCGGCTGGGAGGAGATCTCCAAGTCAGCGAAGGGATCTTTGGAGTGGCCCTTCAGGACCTGGAGTTGTCTGTGGAGATCGTCCACCCGCCGGTCCAGGGAGCGCGACCGGTGGGTGGGGGACAAGGAGCGGCGCGAGGGGGACCGACTGGAGTGCGGGCCCCTCGAGGACTGGGGTGTCTGAGAACGCGCCCGGGTCCGCCTCTCGTACCCCGCACAGCTCCGATGAGAAGGTCCTGGCAGAATGGACCGCACTCGAGAATCCTCCTCGCGCCGGCGCTCCTCTCCATGGGAGAGGAAGGAGCGCGGGTTGTGAGGAAGAGGCGAGTGCTCGGGGGGCAGCGGCTCCTGAGCCCGTTGCGGCACCCGAGAGATCACACCCTGCAGATTCTGCACTGCCTCCGCGAGGGTGCGAACCTGCTGGGCTAGCTGGTCGAACTGAGCAGCTTCGACCGTCTGAATGGGAGAAGGGGCGGTGGAGTGCTGCTGAGAGTGCGTTGGGGACGCAGCAGCCTCTCGGCCGGAGGCGCGAGAGGCTCCGCGACCGGAAGCATTGGAAGCTCCACGACCACCTCGCCGTGCCATTACGATCGTTCTAAGATTCGGCCCTTCCTCTAGTGCCAACTGTTGCTGGTGGTCCAAACCGAGAACGATTGGCACTGCGGTGTGAACAGGGTTCCGTCTGAGTTGTCTTGGTTGGTGTTGGTTGCGCTCCACCTTCCGCCAAGAAACCTGCAAACAAGCCTTGCACCACCACCAGGGTGGTGATGGCCCTCCGACGGTCAAGTCAGAGGAGATTGGAGGAGGAGGAGAGGTGATAATCGCAAGTAAGAGAGTGCTCTGGGAGATATTGCTCACCCCCCCCCTGAGAGACCCCCCAGCCAGGTATATATGCGGCTGGGGGGAGAAAGGGGGGGGTGAGCAATATCTCCCAGAGCACTCTCTTACTTGCGATTATCACCTCTCCTCCTCCTCCAATCTCCTCTGACTTGACCGTCGGAGGGCCATCACCACCCTGGTGGTGGGTGCAAGGCTTGTTTGCAGGTTTCTTGGCGGAAGGTGGAGCGCAACCAACACCAACCAAGACAACTCAGACGGAACCCCGTTCACACCGGCAGTGCCAATCGTTCTCGGTTTGGACCACCAGCAACAGTAGATAACCTATAACTAAATTATTTAATTACCAAGTTTGGTCGAGTTAAGCTTGAGCTTTTGGCGGAGACTCAAGTTGGGCTCACACCCAATCCTGACCTAACCTAACTTAGAATCGGGTTGGAACTTTTTTTTAATATCTAACCCGAATAAGATGAAGCTTGCTGGTTGGGCTTGGCCATGCAAGATTCGTCTTCTCGGTATCGGACTTCATACCGATGATATATTAGTATTATGTCGGTAGGTATGGTATAAAATTTTTTCGATAGATCGAATATTAGTATGCCTTCTGTATTAAATATCATTATGGAATTGATACGGTATATTTTATACCA